>NC_069502.1:1034547576-1034849451 GCF_027579735.1 Bombina bombina
GAAGGGCAAATCTAGTTCATTCCTCTGCTCGGGAGTTAAGCTAGGTAAATTGATATCTTTAAGGTAAGTGGATATTTCTTCCGGGTGGGGGTCTGTTAGCCCCCTTCTAATGTTATATAGGTTGTCATAAAAATCCCTAAAAGCCTGTTGAATATCTGTGGTGGTAGAGCTCAAGTTACCTTTGGGGTCTCTAACTCTCATAATATAGTGTTTGTTCGTTCTGGACTTGAGTTGTCTAGCCAGCAGTCTACCCTGTTTGTTCGCTCCCTCGTAATACATTTTCTTGAGGAATAGGGCTTTGTTTTTAGCTTCAGAACCAAGGAGCAACCTAAGCTGATCTCTTTTGTGCGTAAGGCTCTCAGAAAGGGATTTATCTGAGGGGTAAGTCTGGTGGAGGGTCTGGAGTTTAGCTATGTCGCCCAAAAGAGCGTTAGTATAGATGTTTTGTTGCTTACGTTTGGCTGATCTAATAGCAAGAAGTTCCCCTCGGAGAACACACTTGTGTGCCTCCCAGGTATTGTGTATAGAGGTCTCGGGTGTGTTGTTTCTTTGAAAGTAGTCCAGTAGAGTCTTTTGTATTTGTATGATGACTTGGGGATCCCTAAGGAGGGACTCGTCAAAGCGCCATGTAGACTGGGAAGGGTCGGTGGGATTCCAGCTCAGTTGGCAACTGATTATAGCATGATCAGACCACGTTATGGGGGAGATGTCAGTAGAAGTAATGTAAGATAGAGTGGGAACATCAGTGAAGAGATAATCTATGCGTGTATAGAGCTGGTGGGGATTGGAGAAGAAGGTGAATTCCCTATCATCAGGGTGTTGGAGTCGCCAGGAGTCGTGTAACGCTAGTTGAGAGAGAGATTGGTTAACCTGTCTTAATGTCTTATTAGGTGTGGAGGAAATGCCCGTAGAACAGTCAAGGGTGGGATGAAGTGCCAGGTTAAAGTCACCCCCAAGGATCAAGCTACCCCTGGCTACTTCCAGGACCTTTTGACAGAGTTGGTGGAAGAATGGGGCAGCGTTTGTGTTAGGAGCATATAGATTCACAAGTGTGATGGGTCTGTGGAATAAAAATCCTACTAAAATTATATATCGACCTTCCTTATCTCTATAGGTGGAGGTTAGAGTAAAAGGTAAGTTTCTATGTATCAGGATTCCAACTCCGTTGCGCTTAGATAAGTGAGAAGAAAAAAAGGCAGTCCCGAATTTCCGAAAGCTAGCCCTGGGTTCAAAGCCTCTACGAAAGTGGGTCTCCTGTATAAAAAGAATCTCACCTCTCCGTCTCTTGTAATCTCTTAGAGCCAATGATCTCTTTTGAGGGCTGTTTAAGCCTTTAGTGTTATGAGATAGGAATTTTACTTGGTTCAAGGAGTTAGTCTTATGTTTTTGTTGATGGGATGTCATAGTGTCGAGTGTGTCGTGAGTCACTATGTATGATTGGAGAGTCGAGAGCAATCCCCGGGACTGGACGGGAAAAATTAAAAAGGGAAATATGCAAACCTAAAAAAACCTTCAATACATTCTGTAAAATAATAAATAAAAAGAAAACATCAAAACAAGTAAATAATGTATACTTCATAACTTAGTATACTATACTCAGGGGGAAGTAGGTCGCTCTTAAAAACTCTTAGGTTATGGCATGAGCAAATAGCATTAGGAATCTTATCCAAAGAAAAAAAAAAGAAAAACATTCAAAGTGTTATTAACCAGAAGTGAGTTAACAAGGTAACCATTGCGTTCCTTATTTTAATATATCTTGTTCATGTAAGTGGTCAGATGCATTTTACCTTTCCGATCTAAAGCAGGTTGTAATAATCCTAATGAGGAGGGTATACTGCGAGCGGCTGGAAGGGTAGTTGGTATCAAATTCTAGGGCCACAAGTTACAATGGAATAGGGCTTAGGATATTTCGGTCGCCAATAGGCGAGATAGTTAGGATGGAGGATAGCATTAACTCACCAAGATCAGCTAGGGGAGATCAAGTGGACACCTAGATTTCCCTAGTGGGCCCACGTTCGTAAGGAAAGTGGTCTATGTATATATATGTAGAGGGAAGTCGTTTTAGGACTAGGGGCAGATGTTAGGAAGGTCCAGGGGAGACCATGTGGTTCGCCCCAAGGGTATTAGACCTAAGGGGGATAGGCATCAATAGAAAACACAAGAGAGTTCCAGCCACCCGTTGAGCAAAGGTGGTAAACCGTCCACATTATCAAAAGGAAGTTTTAAACATTGTTGTACGAGGCAAAATAAAAGTATTACAATGAACAAGAAAATGCAAAATTAATCACTTCTTTACATCTTATATATATATAGAACTTTAGTGGTGATTGTGCCAGATATAGAGTTCTAAGAACTCTATATCCCACCAAAGGTTGCTTTCTTTATATTTCTTACTTTCCAAGTCAGAAAAAATATGAGTTAAGTCCCTCTCCAATGGTTCTTCTGTTCTAACGGAGTCACCTTTTAATGCTTTACTCATTATGAGTTTTCTTCTGTCTATGTCTACTACTCCTGTGAGAGTGTTACTTTCAGCCATAATGATAAGCTAATGTGTCTCAGTTTCTTGATATACCAATGTATAAATACAAAACAATGTGTTCAAGGAAAAGCCTGACAAATATGTTTAGGAAACGATAGAGGCTAAAGATCCTGCAGAAGGGATCATGAGATATAGTTTCCTAACTAGAAGCTTGCACAATGTACTAAAAATATGTTTGTTAACGATTTGAGTAATGATATACAAGTAATGCATATACTAAACGTTAATACTTAGTGTAGTATGGTTGAAAAACTCAAATGTGTGGCAAGTATAATGCTAAAATGGTGTACCAATAGATAAACAAGTAGGCAGGGTCCAATCCTTATTGGTATAAAACTTAAATGGCTTAGATTAGTGATGAATCTCTAAAAATGTTTAGAGATGTTTAAACCACCTGCTCTAGTAATTAATAAATGTATAGTTCACCATTCAACTTGCAAAATTGTGACAATACACGATCGGAATAAGGATTCTGATCAAGTCAATACTGCCGAGTGAAAATACTTCCTCTTAATTGGTATTGCACAGTTCATTGTTATAAGCCAATATGGTAGCCCAAGTTCACAACAGGGATAAATACAAAAGGCCAGTCCATGTGCTATGTACGATTGTACATCTGGGAAGTCTGCCAGATGTTTATGTAACAAAATAGACAAGGCAGATATTTGACCCTTTAGGGAAATTGCCTATAATCCCTTCTTCAAACTTCTTGGAGAAAAGGACAGAATTCTAGGAATCCGAACTCTACTCAAAGAGTAGCCCTTGGATTCACACCAGTATAGATATTTATGCCATATCTTATGGTAAATCTTCCTAGTCACAGGTTTACGAGCCTGAATCATGGTCTCAATGACCGATTCCCAAAAATCCACGCTTGGATAAAATTAAGTGTTCAATCTTGAAGCAGACAGCTTCAGAGAAACTAGATTTGGATGAAAGAAGGGTCCTTGAATTAGAAGGTCCTTCTTCAAACAAAGTCTCCAAGGTGGAAGAGATGACATGTCCACCAGGTCTGCATACCAAATCCTGCGAGGCCACGCTGGTGTAAGGAGAATCACCGACACCCTCTCCTGCTTGATTCGAGCAATGCTTCAAGATAGAAGAGCAAACTGAGGAAATCGGTATGTGAGACTGAGGTACCGTCACAGTGTCTATCAGTACAGCCTGAGGGTTCGTTAACCTTGACCCATACCACAGAAGCTTGGCATTCTGTCAAGAAGCCATGAGATCCAATTCCGACTGACCCCATTTGAGAATCATGCTGGAAAACACTTCCGGATGGAGGTCTCACTCCCCCGGGTGAAAGGTTTGCCTGTTTAGGAAGTCCACCTCCCAGATGTCCACTCCTGGAATGTTGATTACCAACAGACAGCAATTGTGGGTCTCCACCCACTGAATGATCTTGGCTACCTCTGTCATGGCCAAGGAACTCTGAGTTCCTCCCTGACGGATGGAGTAAGCCACTGAAGTTATATTCTCTGACTGTAACCTGATGAACCAGGCCAAAGCTAACTGAGGCCAGGCCAGGAGAGCATTGAAGATTGCTCTCAATTCCAGAATGTTTATGGGTAGAACAGACTCCGACCGAGTCCATGTTCCCTTAGCCTTTAGAGAGCCCCAAACTGCTCCCCATCCCAGAAGGCTGGCATCTGTTGTCACAATCACCCAGGAAGATCTGCAAAAGCAGTTCCCTGGTAGAGATGATCCTGAGACAACCACCAAAGTAGAGATCCCTTGTCTCCTGCTGCAGCTGTAATCGCAGAGACCGATCCGCATAATCTCCATTCCACTGCCTGAGCATGATTAACTGCAGAAGTCTGAGGTGGAAACGGGTGAATGGGATGATGTCCATTGCCGCTACCATCAGCCCAATTACCTCTATGCACTGAGACACTGATGACCGAGGAGAGGACTGATGTGCTAGGCAAGAATGAAAAATTCCTTGATTTCCTGACTTCTGTCAGAAAAATTTATTGATAAGGAGTCTATTATGGAACTCTTTTCCAAATTCACCTTTCATCCGTTGAGTTGAGAAAATTCTGGAAGCTGTGGCTAGGCCGAATGGAAGAGCCCAGAGCTGGAAGTGTTTGTCTAGAAAGGCAAACCTTAGAAAATTGTAATGGTCCTTGTGGATGGGAACCTGCAAGTGAGCGTCCTTTAAATCCACTGTGGTCATATTAACTGACCCTCTTGGTCCCAAGGAAGAATGGAACGAATAGTTTCCATCTTGAAGGACAGCACTCTGAGACACTTGATTAGACTCATGGGTAAAATTGGTCTGACGGTTCCCTCCTTCTTGGGAACCACGAACAGATTGGAATAGAATCCCAGACCTCATTTCTGCTTGGGCTGAAGTGTAAGAACGCCTCTCTTTTTGTCTGGTCTGCAGATAATCTTGAAGGCAGAACCTGCCCCTGGGAGGAATAATCTTAAACTCCAGTTTTTATCTCAAAACCAAGCTTGAACGAAGAAGGAAAGCCTGCCCCCCACAAGATCCGGTCCCGGATCTGAGGCAGGCTCTTCATGCTGTCTTTGATTCTACAGCAGGCTTTTTGGATTGCTTTCCCCAATTCCAAGACTGATTGGGTCTCCAGGAAGGCTTGGACTGCTCACACTTGGAAGAGGGAGTGGAAGGATCTTCCTTAAAAATTCGAAAGGAACGAAAATTACTCTGGCGTCCTTTTTATTTCTCTTATCCTGAGGGAGGGAATATCCCATACCTCCCGTAATATCAGAGTTATCTCCATCAAACCAGGTACAAACAAGGTCTTTCCCTTGTAAGGAATCGCCAAAAGTCTAGACTTAGATGAGACATCCGCAGACCAGGATTTTAACCATAAAACTCTGTGGGCCAATATAGGAAGCCTGAAATCTTAGCTCCCAGCTTAAAAACCTGAAGGGAAGCATCTGTAATAAAGAAGTAGGTTAGCTTCAAGGCCCTTATTCAATTTTGGATTTCTTTGAGGGGAGTGTCTGTCCAATAGAAACAGACAACACATCAAACTAGTATGCTGCCGCACTAGTGATGTTAACACTGCAGGTAGCCATTGTAAACCCTGGTGTACATACATTCTTTTGAGCGACCCCTCTAACTCCTTATCCATAGGATCTTTAAAGAAACAACTATCCTCTATGGGAATAGTAGTCCTCTGACTAGCATGGAAATTGTCCCTTCCACCTAGGGAATCGTCAACCAAGACTCCTTAAAGGGCCAGTAAACTTAGGAAATAATGTTATATAATTCTGCACATAATGCAGAATTATATAACATTAGCTTAGCTCCAGGATTCTAAAGTCAATAGTTAAATAGATATAATGCAAAGAAAACAGAACGCCGCTCCTGGCTCTACTGAGCGGGTCTGTTTTCTTCTGCTAAGTGCATCACAGGCACACTGTCTATTCACAGCGCGCCCGATCGCTCTATTAAAATCAATGTAGCTCGCTCCCGCTCTGGTCTACTAGCGGGAGCGAGCTACATTGATTTTAATAGCGCGATCGGGCCGGCTGTGATTAGCGTGCCCAGATTCGCTTAGCTGAAGAAAACAGACCCGCTCAGTAGAGCCAAGAGCGGTGTTCTGTTTTCTTTGCGTAATATCTATTTAACTATTCACTTTAGAGATCTGGAACTAAGCTAATGTTATATAATTCTGCACTTTGTGCAGAATTATATAACATTATTTTCTAGGTTTACTGGCCCTTTAATAGAGTCTGCTATAGGAAACATCCTTTTAAAATTAGGAGATGGTGAAAAAGGGATTCCCGGTTTCTCCCATTCCTTAGCCATAATCTCTGTAGTCCTTTCTGGTACAGGAACCTTTCACCATGGAGGGCCCGTCAAAATACTTGCTTAGTTTTACTGTACTTTTTAGGATTGACTACGCCGGTAGTGACAGAGTCGTCCAGGGTAGCTAAGACCTCCTTAAGTAACAAACGGAGGTGTTCAAGCTTAAACCTGGAGGAAACAACTTCAGTATCAGATAAAGGCATTACACGGAGTCTGAAATTTCCCCCTCAAATACTACTGAAGTATCTTCCTCTTGCGCTTTCCCTGCAGCATGGGAAAGGCAGACAATGCATCAGATACCGCCGATGACATAAGAGAAGCAATGTCTTGAAAGGTAACTCCAGGGGGAGTTTGAGAGGAAACGCAGGGCACTGCATGTGTGGGCGATAACATTTGGGACACTTCAGGAGACAGTTGCGGCATATATTGAACATTGTCATTAGACTCCTGAAAAGCATCCGCCTTAGAAGGAGTTGGCTCAGAAAAAAAATAATCTATCCCTATAATTTAAAATTCTCTCAACACATGAGGAACAGAAAGGGATTGGTGGTTCCACATTGGCATCAAAAACATAAGGAACAAGTGACACTTTGCAGGGCCTCTTGGTCCATTCTGACTCGCAATGGATGAATTATTCAAATAAAATTCTTAAATTAAAACAGAAAAACGTTACTGTCTCTTTAAATTTTAAAACTTAACTTTTTTTATTTTTGTGTGCAGAAAAGGCTAGTTAGGTACACAAATACTGCAGAACCCCTCTACACCTCAGTTTAACTTTGCCGAGGTGCCTATTAGCCCTTCTGATGCCAGTTACAATCCTCTCAGTAAAAGATCCGGAACTCAGCAGTAGCGCTGTCCAGTCCTAACACATGTGTAAACACTCTGAGGACTGTGCTCTGTTCCTTCTGATAACAGGAAGCGCAGAGAAAGTGGTGCGCAAAGCAAATTGGCGCCACACATAGCTCCGCCCACCGTCGGCGTTTCAAAAGGCAATTATTAGGCTTATTGTTAAAATTAAGCCACCGGGAGTTAAGTAAACATTCTGTCAAGCCTCTTTATAACCCTTCCGTAACTTGCTAGGCAGCTACGGCTACACCCTAGAACAAAGCAGCACAATCTTGTGCTACTTAAAAAATAATAAACTCTTGATTGAAGAATCTTTTTCTAACACCTAACTTTACAACTTCCTTGCTCTAACGTAGGCAAAGAGAATGACTGGCGTGGGATAGAAGGGAGGTGATATTTAACAGCTTTGCTGTGGTGCTCTTTGCTGCCTCCTGCTGGGCAGGAGTGATATTCCCAACAGTAATTAATGATGATCCGTGGACTCATCGTGTCATTAGAAAGAAAAGACAGTTTACTGAAAAAAATGTCTCCCCTTCAAATTGTTCCAAATGATCCATTTTACATGCTAGAGTGTGTTAAATTGTTTACAAGTAGCTTGTTTACCCTTATTTCAGCATTTGAAATAGCTGATTTAGCCTGTGGTATCCCCACCTACACTGAACATTTCTGGTCTTAAAGAGACAGTCTACACCTGAGTTTTTATTGTTTAAAAAAATAGATTATCCCTTTATTACCCATTCCCTAGTTTTTCTTAACCTACACAGTTATATTAATACACTTTTTACCTATGTGGTTATCTTGTATCTAAGCCTCTACAGACTGCCCCCTTATTTCAGTTCTTTTGACAGACTTGCATTTTAACCAATCAGTGCTTACTCCTAAGTAACTCCATGTGCGTGAGCACAGTGTTATCTATGTGACTCACATGAACTAACACCCTCTAGTGGTGAAAAACTGTCAAAATGCATTCAGCTTAAAGGCGACCTTCAAGGTCTAAGAAATTAGCATATGAACCTCCTAGGTTTAGCTTTCAACTAAGAATACCAAGAGAACAAAGCAAAATTGGTGACAAAAGTAAATTGGAAAGTTGTTTAAAATGACATGCCCTATCTAAATCATGAACGTTTATTTTGGACTAGACTGTCCCTTTAAGTCCAGGTTAGTGACAGTCTATGTAAACACAGCCAGCAGAAGAAATTACACTTCCGGGGAGGGGTAGAAGAGATAACTAATAAAATGATCATTTTCCATTGTTCTTGCTAAGTATTGGGCTTTGGTTTACAAACAGATATAAGATAAGGAAGCATGTGTGTGTACACAAAATGATAACATAATGAGATCTCATTTTACCTGCAAGCTCAACCTTTTTCAACGGGCTCTGGTTTCAAAGCACAAAAACACTAATTTCATATACACAAATAAACCTGAAAATGCAATTTCTTTTACATTCTATACTCTTCAGCTGGTATAAAAAAAATCACAGTACACTGTCCCTTTAATTTTTACCACTAAGAGCAGCAACTCAGTAGCAAACATTTATCTTCCTTAAATTTTCTTTTCATTTAAAGGGACATAAAAGTCAAAATAAAAAAATGAATGGTTCAGATAGAATATTCAATTTTAAGGCCTCTATTTAAGAAGGTATGGCGGACCTGATCCGGGTATGGCGTACTCGATCGGGTTGATTTCCGGCGATGTCTGTCTGCCTGCTCAGAGCAGGCAGACACGTTATTGAGCAGCGTTTTTTGTGACCGCTGCTTCATAACTGCTGTTTCTGGCGAGTCTGAAGACTCGCCAGAAACACGGTCCGTCAAGCTCCTTTCAGAGCTTGATAGATAGGCCCCTTAGAGACTTTCTAATTTAATTCTATTATCAAATTGACTTTGTTTAATTTGTATCCTTTGTTTTAAAAGCCTACCTAGGTAGGTTCAGGAGGACAAAAGCACTACTCGAAGATGTATCATAGGCCTCCAGCTGGAAGTGGTATCAGTTCTTTGAACATGTGTCCTTACCTTACTGAGGTTATGGTAGTATATTGAAATGTCATGTCATGGAACACTTGTTGTGACTTGAAATGTCACAGCATAAAAGGGACAGCTCTTCAAATGGTATATTTCAAATGTCATAAATCAAAATACTGTGAACCCTAAAAAATAATAAAACTGAGCATAGTGGGATCTTATGCTTCTTTACAGACACTTTGTAAAACTATCAACAGCATTTTGATCCTAAAAATTTGTCTGTTTTATTTTTATATTTTATTTCAACAAAGTGGCATTATATAAAAATTGAAATACAAATTATTATGTGTTATCTTTATAATGATAGTTTTTTTGCTGTGCTTGCAGCATAAGTAGTACAAATATGTATTCTACATGCATATGTATTAAAGGGACAGTAAAGTCATAATTAGACATTCATGATTCAAACAGAGCATACAACTTTAACCAACTTTCCAATTTAATTATATTATTTAATTTGCTTCCTTTTCTTGTTATCCTTTGTTGAAGGGTTTATCTAGGTAAGCTCAGGATCAGCAAAGCTGCTGATTAGTGGCTGCATATATATTTGCCTATTGTCATTGGCTCACCCCATGTGTTCAGTTAGAAACCAGTAGTGCATTGCTGCTCCTAATTCTACCTAAATAATGAAATAAAAATGTTTTCAGAACCCTTTATCTGCTTGCACTTGCACAGAGAACTGGCACAAGCTCATTAAAGCAAATGTAATGAAATATTATCTGATGCAATAAACAACAACGCTGGCTCTGAGCAAATACAGATTTTGTCAATACATGTGCATGTGATATATACACAAATTCTCCAGGTATGACAAAATTATCACTGGAAGAGGGATACTGTTTAATAAAAACATTCACCTAGATTACGAGTTTTGCGTTAGGAGGGGTGCGTTAGTTACGCGTACTTTATTTCCTTGGCGCACTCTTCTTAACGTTGGTATTACGAGTCTCAAAACAACCTCGTAACGCGTCACGGTAACATGACTGCCACGTTTATTTAAGAAGCGTAATCACAGGAGCGTTAAACATTCTCCCATAGAGATGATAAATCAAGGAAGCACGCATTTTTCAGCTAACACTCGATCTTGCGAGAAATACGCACTGCTCTGTCATATTACGTATACCACATAATGCACAACAAAAACAGCTCAAATGTACTAACAACAATCACGCAACATAGCACATACGCATTACACATTCGGAAAAGAAAAACAATAAACATGATTTACACTAAACGAGGAATACAGAAATACCTTACAATCTTGCAACACGGAACAAAACAACACGAAAAAAGAATTGCACACTCATACACAAAACATTTTCATTCAAGATTACGGAACATTAGTACAAAGAAACATTTACACCACTTCACAAATACGACACCATCACAAATATGGATTTACATTTACAGATAATATTTTTGGACAATTTTATGCAAAACGATCACTATTATACACATTCAACAAATACTAACTCAATATGAGCATGCGCAAATTCACACAACTAATACACATTGCACACATACTAATTACTAACAAAGCACACCTGAACATACTTTACTTGGCAAACCGGTACATCATTAAACATTTACATAGGGTATAAGCATGCTACAAGCATGGCTTCTTTGACTGTGTTGCTGGAGGGTATTGTGAGATTAGAGAGGAGAGAGATTTAGTGCTTTACTGTTATTGTGAGAGTTAGTGTTAGTGTGAGAGAGTGAGTTAGTGTTATTTTGAGAGCTAGTTAGTGGTAGTGTGAGATAGTGAGTTAGTGTGAGATAGATAGTGTGTGAAAGTAAGTTAGTGGTAGTGTGAGAGTTAGTTAGTGGTAGTGTGAGATAGTGAGTTAGTTAGTTAGTGGTAATGTGAGATAGTGAGTTAGTGGTAGTGTGAGATAGTGAGAGAGCGGTAGTGAGCGAGAGTTGGTTTGGGTAAATGTGCGAGTGGTTTTTCTGAATACTTAACACATTTACACGCAAACACATTCAATACATACACTTATCAATAACACTACATACACTCCATACCCCATCCCCTCACATACTACACTCCATACCCCATTCCCTTTCATCCCATTCCCTTTCAAACCATGCCCTTTCATCCCATACCCCATTCCCTGTAAGCCCATACCTATCCCATAGTTAGATTTTGTTTACATATCCTCATTTTAGTCTTTTTCTACATTTTTGTCTGTTTAATACTCCTTACCCTCTTTTATTTATATCCCTTTCACACTTTGAGCACTTTTTTTTGTCATTTTTGTTATTTATTTTAACCCCCTTTCATTTGGGAACATTCAATTTTTGTTTGAGTATGTCGGGAGGGGGGGGGGATAGGGGGCAGATTACCCCGGAACTATTAGAGTTCCTCAGGAATCAGTTTAGAGAAGAGGATGTAGAGGAGGTCAGGCAGCAGGTCAGGCAGGAGGTAAATCAGGAGAGGGGGAGGGGGAGAGGGAGAGGAAGAGGAACAGGACCAGAACAGGAAGGGGGACAGGAAGGGGGGTAGGAAGGGGGGAGGAAGCGGTGGGTGGACCCGGCCACTTTGTTCAAGATGAACAAGTGGCTGGGCCCAGTGGCGGGCAGCGTAGAGCTTCACAGTCCGGGAAACAGAGGTTCACATCACAGGGGAAAGCCAAGCTGACTAGGGAGGCGAGATATACCATGGAGGAGAAGGAGGCCCTCATAGAGGCTTATATGGAGAGGGCTAGGAGGCTGCATGCTCAGAAGGCCACCCCTAGGGAGAAGAGGAAGCTTTGGCTGGAGATCAGGGATGCTGTTAATGCAGTGGGGGTCCATAACAGGGATGTCAAGTCCATACAGCATCGCTACTGGGACTGCAAAATGGAACTCAAAAGAAAGATCTCGAGGGAGAACCAATATCTAACAGGGACCGGTGGCAGTCCTGAAATCATTGTGGAGTTTTCCCGATGGGAGGAAATGTTGCGTCCCAGCATCTCCGAGGTGGCCATAGTCGGTATCAGAGGAGTCGATACTGGGAACCTGCCACTCTCATCTGCCGGTAAACTCATTTAATAATCTCTTTACATAAAAATAATTAATGTATTTAAGGATATGATTAATGCTATTATGCTTTTTTAGACATTATCACGTAAACGCATTCACATTTACCTTGCAAAAGTTGAATTTCATGAAAAGCCATCACATTAGTATCTAGTCTACAGATTAGGTGTGCATTTAAACAGACTGAAAACAAACGCAAAAACACATTCAGATTGACCATATAGATTTCACCATATAGACACGGTTTGGAAAATGCGGAAATCGTATTGATTGTTATATTTGAAAGTGGATTAATGAGCATGCCTTTGTAATTCTATTGTAAGCAAAAGCATTTACATCTTTATTTGGAACTGTGCTAATATCTCGATTTCTTTATTTTTACAATATACAGAGTCTGAGCCCGGGGAGGAGGCAGCACAGCAACCACAGGCTCCTCCTTCAGCCAGGTATGAGAGTGGTGCAGATGACTCGCCACCTCGGGGAGACATGGAAGACATCCCTCTATCCTCATCCTCGGAAGAAGCCCCCACTGCAGAAGAGATCCCTGCAGCAGCCCCTCCTGCACCAGCAGCCCCTCCTGCACCAGCAGCCTGCCGTGCACCAGCAGCCCGCCGTGCACCAGCAGCCCCTCAGGAGGAGATAGCAGAGCTGCAGATATTAAGAGATTTTCTGGAAGAGATGCGTGCCTCCGGGAGAGAAAATGTGGAAAGCAGAATCCAGTTGATGGAAGCAATTAATAACATTCCACAAGACCAAAGACAGCTTATCCAAGACCAAAGAGAGCTTATCCAAGACCAAAGAGAGCTTCGCCAAGACCAAAGAGAGATCTTGCATACTCTGAGAGATATATTGCAGGTCCTCCGGGAGGTGCATAACACACCATCTGCTCCTGGGCCATCTGCTGCTGGGCCATCTGCTGCTGGGCCATCTGATCCTGGGCCATCTGATCCTGGGCCATCTGATCCTGGGCAATCTGATCCTGGGCCTCCTCCATCTCCTCCTCAATCTCTTCCTCAGTCGGGTGATCCCAGTACTCCTCCTTCCCCTCTTCCCCAAACATCTCCGATGAGAATTCATCGGAGGGGGCAGTTGCCCCCCCCAGAGCCTCAGTCTCGTGGGAAGAGGGGAAGGAAGAGGAAGTAAGTATTTTTTGTTTTATATATATATATATATTTATTTAATGTGTAATGGATAGGTATGTGATGATGTGGTCTTCTTACACTTGTGGAGCACACTCTGTATATAATCTGCTTCTATGGGACCGGGTCCATGGAGGCAGATTGTTTGCAGAGTGTGTTTTACAAGTGTGTGGACACCAAATCATCACATACCTATCCTTGTTGATTACATTGATTGGTTTCTGTGATGTGATGTCCAAACTGTTTCCCTAATCTCAAACAAAATTACCATTACAATTATACATGATGGCATATCACTGTTTTGATGCCAACAACACAGCTTAAAGGAACAGTCATAATATTAATTATTGTTGGTTACAAAGAAAACACTTTATTACGCATTATCAAGTTTGGAAAAACAAGACTTAGAGAAATACACGTTTTACTTCTGTGATTAACCTTGTATCTATGCCTATGAAAAATGACCACTTATTTCATTTATTTTGACAGACCGCCATTTCAGCCAATCACTGATCAATCCAGGTTAACTATACTGCATGAGCTCAAGGTTTTCTATATGAAACACAAAAAATAATGCCCTCTAGTGGTCAAAATGCATTCAGATTAGATGTACTCTTCAAGGTCTAAGAAATGAGCAGATGAACTTCCTAAGTTTAACTATAAACTAAGAATACCAAGAGAAATAAGAAAAAATGGTGATAAACTTTTGAGATATATTTAATACAAATTGCCTTTTTGGAGATTAAAATCATTACTGTTTTGTTTGACTTGGCTGTCCCTTTAAACAAATATATGCTAACATATACTAATCCTAAGGGATTTTTGGTATATCTACATGTACTTGTTCAAACAAGAAAATATTTGAATAGGATACTAAGCCTGTATGCCATATTTCTATCGACGTGTTAAATAAAGTTTATTTTCTTAAAGATACATTATTGTGTTTGAATTATTTAAGAAAAACATTTCATTTAGAAGGAATATGGTTTCATGTCATTTTAAGAGTTACATTAGAAATATATGCTCACAGTAATATATTTGGAGATTAACAATGTGGAACTCATACATGACACAATACTGAGCATTTACATTAAAGGTACAGTATACACTCATTTTCAGAGAACTGCATGTAATAGACACTTCTATAAAGAACAAGATGCCCAAATACTGATCTAAAAATCCATGATAAAATGGTTTAAAAACTTACTTAGACACTTTAGCTATGCTGGAAAGCCCATTGCAAGTGGGAAATAAAACAATCCCCCTTCTTTTGCATATGAAAAGACCCTTTACACAAACAGGAGCAAGCTGGAGAAGGTAAGTGATGGTACTCACATCAAACTTTGAGGCTTGGTTAGGAGTCAGAAAATCACAGCAATGGTATTTAAACATAAGCAAAACTACACATTTAAAAGAAATAAGGTCTATATAAATAGATAATATACAAAACATATATGCTAAGAATAAATGAGTGTATAAAGTCCCTTTAAGAAAAAATACCATGACATAACATCTAGAATAAGTAGGCATCTCATATATTTAGCATATGATAATGGTCAATGCATATTGATTACTAGATTCAAATACAACAGCGCATCTTTAGGAATTAGATATGGAGAAAATTCAACACAACACAGTAATTATATATAAACATGAAAATATTGTTGACAAATATATTAAACAAGATGGAGTATATTCATGGATTTGCACTTGCCTCAAAATATATTATGCAGGAAAACATATTGCTTTTATTCGTTTCTTCAATGAGACAGCCATCAAAAGAGATTTTTTTGTTCTTTATCAGCTATGGTTCAACAATGTACATGATTGACACAATCCATACTCGCCATGGTTTTAAATTTGGCTTCTCATTCACAAACGTGGGTTACGTGCAAAATCAAATATTGCGGGACTACATAAGCCAATTAGACAGATTTAAAACCTTGGCATGTGACGTCTTAAGCAACATGGCGCATCTGAGATCGCGTAAAAACGGCATCCAATCAAAGGCGCATTCGATATCGCGTAAAAACAGCATCCAATCCAAGAACTCATTTTACAGCTTGGCATGTGACGTCTTAAGCAACATGGCGCATCCGAGATCGCGTAAAAATGGCATCCAATCCAAGAACTCATTTTACAACTTGGCATGTGACGTCTTAAGCAACATGGCGCATCCGAGATCGTGTAAAAACAGCATCCAATCCAAGAACTTATTTTACAGCTTGGCATGTGATGTCTTAAGCAACATGGCGCATCCGAGATCGTGTAAAAAATGGCATCCAATCAAAGGCGCATCCGAGAACGCGTAAAAACATCATCCAATACAAGGACTCATTTTACAGCTTTGCATGTCAATAAGAAATGTATTTATATTTTAAAAACTAGTATGTGCTATATTGTTATCTATGAATGTCACGCTAGATAACGTAATACTGTGATATATGAAATAGAATCCATTGTTGGTACTAAGGATATATTTCATTAGAAGCAGAGGATTATTAACTATTTAGCAAGCAGCAGGGTTTAAATGGACATGAAAACCACATTTTATGTTACACGATTATGTTCGACATTGCAATTTGAACTACATTTTCACATTTAATTTTAATCTTTGGATTAAATGTGTTTAGAGGTAATTTCAAGAGCAGAAAAACAAAAAAAATGCTCTAAAGGTTGATTGGTGGCTACATATATATAGATCAATTGTCATTGGTTCACATATGTATTCATTTAGAAACCAGTAGTGCCCTGCTGCTCCTTAAACAAATGATACAAAGAGACTGAAGCAAAAGTGAGAATTCATGGAAAGAAAATTATTTCAAAATCGTATGTTATACATAAACGAGACAATAGATTATTGTGCTTCATGTCCCTTTAAGGATTAACCACCTAAAATATAGATTTTCATAAATTACATGAATAAAGAGGACAAATAACATATTAATGACATTTATTTTATTATGATGTCATAAAACAGAAAGAAATAAGATAACATTACAAAAAACCCTATTGATAAATCATCCCCATTGGAGCCATCTGAGAAGGTGAAGTAGTGTATCACAGTCCTTGGAGGGAGTTGACAAGGGCCAACACAGCCCCATTTGAGCCATCTGACAAAGTGCCATAGTTCATCACAGTCCTTGGAGGGAGTTGACAAGGGCAAACATAGGCCAACACAGCCCCATTGGAGCCATCTGACAAAGTGCCAAAGTGCATCACAGTCCTTGGAGGGAGTTGACAAGGGCAAACACAGCCCCATTGGAGTCATCTGACAAAGTGCCATAGTTCATCACAGTCCTTGGAGGGAGTTGACAAGGGCAAACACAGCCTCATTGGAGCCATCTGAGAAGGTGAAAAAGTGTATCACAGTCCTTGGAGGGAGTTGACAAGGGCCAACACAGCCCCATTGGAGCCATCTGACAAAGTGCCATAGTGCATCACAGTCCTTGGAGGGAGTTTACAGGGAAAACACAGCCCCATTGGAGCCATCTGAGAAGGTGAAATAATGCATCACAGTCCTTGGAGGGAGTTGACAAGGGCCAACACAGCCCCATTGGAGCCAGCTGACAAAGTGCCATAGTGCATCACAGTCCTTGGAGGGAGTTGACAAGGACAAACACAACCCCATTGGAGCCATCTGAGAAGGTGAAATAGTGTATCACAGTCCTTGGAGAGAGTTGACAAGGGCCAACACAGCACCATTGGAGCCATCTGATAAAGTGCCATAGTGCATCACAGTCCTTGGAGGGAGTTGACAGGGCAAACACAGCCCCATTGGAGCCATCTGAGAAGGTGAAATAGTTCATCACAGCCCTTGGAGGGAGTTGACCAGGGCAAACATACGACAACACAGTCCCATTGGAGCCATCTGAGAAGGTGAAATAGTGCATCACAGTCCTTGAAGGGAGTTGACAAGGGCCAACACAGCCCCATTGGAGCCATATGACAAAGTGCCATAGTGCATCACAGTCCTTGGAGGGAGTTGACAAGGGGAAACATAGCCCAATTGGAGTCATCTGAGAAGGTGAAATAGTGTATCACAGTCCTTGGAGGGAGTTGACAAGGGCCAACACAGCCCCATTGGAGCCATCTGATAAAGTGCCATAGTGCATCACAGTCCTTGGAGGGAGTTGATAGGGCAAACACAGCCTCATTGGAGCCATCTGAGAAGGTGAAAGAGTGCAACAGGCACAACAACAACAGAAAAACAGACCAAATGGCAACAAATAGCAAACAGAACAACATGTGGATGGAGGAGTTAGTAGTGCTCCCCTGGGCCATCTCCGGATCCTCCACTTACAGGTCATCATCTTCACCCTCATTGTCCTGTGCATTTCCAGCTGCGTCTTCTCGCCTTGTTCGTTCTATAAACAAGTTAAGAAGACGCAGCTGGAGACGCTCGGTGTCATGGATCCTTCCCAGCAACTGAGTGTGATCCAGCATGGTCTGCTCTATGCGGGCTAGAGCCTCTAGCATTAACCATAACAAAAAATAAAAATATAAATTAGCAATAATTACAGAACATAATGAAAAGAGAGCAAAGAGACATTGTAATAATTACACAAAAAATCATTGTAATTAAATATCCTAGATATAAGATTGACACATTAAATATGTTCTTCAGAGATAAACCACTAAGATATTAAGTCAAATCCAAACCCTATCAATCTTGAAAAATATATTTCTTTGGTTTATGACACACTGTGAAAATGGCAGTGATACCAACTCAAAAAATTGGCATATATACATAATAGATATCCAACATCTAGTCAATATCATTTAGATATTTGAAAATGTGGATGTTGATTTAACAAAATGAAGACCGAAAACATTTACATTAATCAAATAAAAATGTTTATATAAAACATTTTCTATTCAAATTCAATTTATGTATAATTAGATCAGTATAATGTCCCTTTAAGAAAGTATTTTCTAATGTGGATTTGTAATGATACTTACACCGGTGGTTGGGAAGGAGAATCCGACACCCAGGACAATGAAGGTGGGGACTGTGGTAGAAGTCTTGAGGAGGAGGGATGGGTGGAGGGATGGGGGGAGGAATGGGGGAAGGAATGGGGGGAGGTGGGTTAGTGTTCCGCCGCTCAGGGGGAGCCTGCACAGCTGGGGAGTCAGGGGCCTGGTGAGTTAATGGCTGTGCAGGTGGGGGAGCTGGACAGGTTGAAAAATGGGGAGAGTGGCAGGGGGGGGCAAGGGCTCTTTTTTGGGAGGGACAGGACAGGAGTAGGAAGGACCAGGAGTGGGTTCTGTCTGTGGAAGGGCGGGAGTGGGTTCTGTCTGTGGAGGGGTGGGAGTGGGTTCTGTTTGTGGAGGGGCGGGAGTGGGTTCTGTCTGGGTAGGGGCAGGAGTGGGTTCTGTTTGGGGAGGGGAGGGAGTTTGATGCCCATAAGTGGGAGGTCCATCTGAAATATAGAACAAAAATATATATACATATATGATATTGAAATATCTTATTATCTTCCAAGAAATCAGGACTCAACATTATTTAAAGTCCGGATTCTTGTTCTCCGAAAATATTTAGACAAAGTCACTATAATGACTATGTTTTAAGTTATTGATTGATTTTAATCAAATATAATTAAGAAGATTTAATTGATACTTTAAAGTCTAAGGCCTAGATTTAGAGTTCGGCGGTAGCCGTCAAAACCAGCGTTAGAGGCTCCTAACGCTGGTTTTGGGCGCCCGCTGGTATTTGGAGTCAGTGATTAAAGGGTCTAACGCTCACTTTACAGCCGCGACTTTTCCATACCGCAGATCCCCCTACGCCATTTGCGTAGCCTATCTTTTCAATGGGATCTTTCTAACGCTGGTATTTAGAGTCGTTTCTGCAGTGAGCGTTAGAGCTCTAACGACAAGATTCCAGCCGCCTGAAAATAGCAGGAGTTAAGAGCTTTCTGGCTAACGCCGGTTTATAAAGCTCTTAACTACTGTACCCTAAAGTACACTAACACCCATAAACTACCTATGTACCCCTAAACCGAGGTCCCCCCACATCGCCGCAACTCGATTAAAAATTTTAACCCCTAATCTTCCGACCGCCACCTACGTTATACTTATGTACCCCTAATCTGCTGCCCCTAACCCCGCCGACCCCTATATTACATTTATTAACCCCTAATCTGCCCCCCACAACATCGCCGCCAGCTACTTAAAATAATTAACCCCTAATCTTCCGACCGCAAAGCGCCGCCACCTACGTTATCCCTATGTACCCCTAATCTGCTGCCCTAACATCGCCGACCCCTATATTATATTTATTACCCCCTAATCTGCCCCCCACAACGTCGCCGACACCTGCCTACACTTATTAACCCCTAATCTGCCGAGCGGACCGCACCGCTACTATAATAAAGTTATTAACCCCTAATCCGTCTCACTAACCCTATCATAAATAGTATTAACCCCTAATCTGCCCTCCCTAACATCGCCGACACCTACCTTCAATTATTAACCCCTAATCTTCCGATCGGAGCTCACCGCTATTCTAATAAATGTATTAACCCCTAAAGCTAAGTCTAACCCTAACACTAACACCCCCCTAACTTAAATATAATTTACATATAACGAAATAAATTAACTCTTATTAAATAAATGATTCCTATTTAAAGCTAAATACTTACCTGTAAAATAAATCCTAATATAGCTACAATATAAATTATAATTATATTATAGCTATTTTAGGATTAATATTTATTTTACAGGCAACTTGGTATTTATTTTAACCAGGTACAATAGCTATTAAATAGTTAAGAACTATTTAATAGCTACCTAGTTAAAATAATAACAAAATTACCTGTAAAATAAATCCTAACCTAAGATATAATTAAACCTAACACTACCCTATCAATAAAATAATTAAATAAACTACCTACAATTACCTACAATTAACCTAACACTACACTATCAATAAATTAAATAAACACAATTGCTACAAATAAGTACAATTAAATAAACTAGCTAAAGTACAAAAAATAAAAAAGAACTAAGTTACAGAAAATAAAAAAATATTTACAAACATAAGAAAAATATTACAACAATTTTAAACTAATTACACCTACTCTAAGCCCCCTAATAAAATAACAAAGCCCCCCAAAATAATAAATTCCCTACCCTATTCTAAATTTAAAAAGTTACAAGCTCTTTTACCTTACCAGCCCTGAACAGGGCCCTTTGCGGGGCATGCCCCAAGAAGTTCAGCTCTTTTGCCTGTAAAAGAAAACATACAATACCCCCCCCCAACATTACAACCCACCACCCACATACCCCTAATCTAACCCAAACCACCCTTAAATAAACCTAACACTAAGCCCCTGATGATCTTCCTACCTTGTCTTCACCATGCCAGGTTCACCGATCCGTCCTGGCTCCAAGATCTTCATCCAACCCAAGCGGGGGCTAGACATCCACTGAAGAAGTCCAGAAGAGGGTCCAAAGTCTTCCTCCTATCCGGCAAGAAGAGGACATCCGGACCGGCAAACATCTTCTCCAAGCGGCATCTTCGATCTTCTTCCATCCGGTGCGGAGCGGGTCCATCTTGAAGCAGGCGACGCGGATCCATCCTCTTCTTCCGATGTCTCCCGACGAATGACGGTTCCTTTAAGGGACGTCATCCAAGATGGCGTCCCTCGAATTCCGATTGGCTGATAGGATTCTATCAGCCAATCGGAATTAAGGTAGGAATTTTCTGATTGGCTGATGGAATCAGCCAATCAGAATCTAGTTCAATCTGATTGGCCGATCCAATCAGCCAATCAGATTGAGCTCGCATTCTATTGGCTGATCGGAACAGCCAATAGAATGCGAGCTCAATCTGATTGGCTGATTGGATCAGCCAATCGGATTGAACTTGATTCTGATTGGCTGATTCCATCAGCCAATCAGAAAATTCCTACCTTAATTCCGATTGGCTGATAGAATCCTATCAGCCAATCGGAATTCGAGGGACGCCATCTTGGATGACGTCCCTTAAAGGAACCGTCATTCGTCGGGAGACATCGGAAGAAGAGGATGGATCCGCGTCGCCTGCTTCAAGATGGACCCGCTCCGCACCGGATGGAAGAAGATCGAAGATGCCGCTTGGAGAAGATGTTTGCCGGTCCGGATGTCCTCTTCTTGCCGGATAGGAGGAAGACTTTGGACCCTCTTCTGGACTTCTTCAGTGGATGTCTAGCCCCCGCTTGGGTTGGATGAAGATCTTGGAGCCAGGACGGATCGGTGAACCTGGCATGGTGAAGACAAGGTAGGAAGATCATCAGGGGCTTAGTGTTAGGTTTATTTAAGGGTGGTTTGGGTTAGATTAGGGGTATGTGGGTGGTGGGTTGTAATGTTGGGGGGGGGGTATTGTATGTTTTCTTTTACAGGCAAAAGAGCTGAACTTCTTGGGGCATGCCCCGCAAAGGGCCCTGTTCAGGGCTGGTAAGGTAAAAGAGCTTGTAACTTTTTAAATTTAGAATAGGGTAGGGAATTTATTATTTTGGGGGGCTTTGTTATTTTATTAGGGGGCTTAGAGTAGGTGTAATTAGTTTAAAATTGTTGTAATATTTTTCTTATGTTTGTAAATATTTTTTTATTTTCTGTAACTTAGTTCTTTTTTATTTTTTGTACTTTAGCTAGTTTATTTAATTGTACTTATTTGTAGCAATTGTGTTTATTTAATTTATTGATAGTGTAGTGTTAGGTTAATTGTAGGTAATTGTAGGTAGTTTATTTAATTATTTTATTGATAGGGTAGTGTTAGGTTTAATTATATCTTAGGTTAGTATTTATTTTACAGGTAATTTTGTTATTATTTTAACTAGGTAGCTATTAAATAGTTCTTAACTATTTAATAGCTATTGTACCTGGTTAAAATAAATACCAAGTTGCCTGTAAAATAAATATTAATCCTAAAATAGCTATAATATAATTATAATTTATAGTGTAGCTATATTAGGATTTATTTTACAGGTAAGTATTTAGCTTTAAATAGGAATCATTTATTTAATAAGAGTTAATTTATTTCGTTATATGTAAATTATATTTAAGTTAGGGGGGTGTTAGTGTTAGGGTTAGACTTAGCTTTAGGGGTTAATACATTTATTAGAATAGCGGTGAGCTCCGATCGGAAGATTAGGGGTTAATAATTGAAGGTAGGTGTCGGCGATGTTAGGGAGGGCAGATTAGGGGTTAATACTATTTATGATAGGGTTAGTGAGACGGATTAGGGGTTAATAACTTTATTATAGTAGCGGTGCGGTCCGCTCGGCAGATTAGGGGTTAATAAGTGTAGGCAGGTGTCGGCGACGTTGTGGGGGGCAGATTAGGGGTTAATAAATATAACATAGGGGTCGGCGATGTTAGGGCAGCAGATTAGGGGTACATAGGGATAACGTAGGTTGCGGCGGTTTACGGAGCGGAAGATTAGGGGTTAAAACTGTAATGCAGGGGTCAGCGATAGCGGGGGCGGAAGATTAGGGGTTAATAAGTGTAAGGTTAGGGGTGTTTAGACTTGGGGTTCATGTTAGGGTGTTAGGTGCAGACGTAGGAAGTGTTTCCCCATAGGAAACAATGGGGCTGCGTTAGGAGCTGAACGCTGCTTTTTTGCAGGTGTTAGGTTTTTTTTCAGCTCAAACAGTCCCATTGTTTCCTATGGGAGAATCGTGCACGAGCACGTTTTTGAGGCTGGCCGCGTCCGTAAGCAACTCTGGTATCGAGAGTTGCATTTGCGGTAAAAATGCCCTACGCTCCTTTTTTGGAGCCTAACGCAGCATTTGTTTTAACTCTCGATACCAGAGTTAAATTTATGGTGCGGCCAGAAAAAAGCCCGCGGAGCGTTAACAGCCCTTTTACCGCCGAACTCTAAATCTAGGCCTAAATGTTTTATTTTTCATGTAACATTTAATAAATACATTACAAATCATATTTTTCAAAGTCAACATTATGTTCTAATGTTTATAATTTGATAATATATTTATCTTTTTGACAATATTTTTCTATGCATGTATGCATTTGAGATTAAAATGATAATAGAGTTCTTTCAGACACATGCCTGTGGTTTTTTATTGGGAAAATACAACAATTGAATAATATGGGAATGTGTAATATGACCAAATTTAAATGGCCACTACACATAGCCTTTGAAACCAGGTAAACCCTGATTTACATATGTATTTCAGTGATTGCCTTTGTAATCTTAAATTGAATAATTTGAAGCTTGATACTTCAAACAATTACTATTCTGAATATATACGCAGTAGATACTACCGTTCATATTAAATATTCAGAATATTATCTTCTATATCTGATCTTAAATTGATTTTTTTAGAGTAATCTATCTTTTACATTCTGATTAAATGTATGTCATCCCAATATTAATAGACACATTCTGAAATGCATGCTTATTTTCTGAGGAATATTAATGTTTGTTAGAAATGGACAGTCTACACATAAATTTTTGGAGCAAACATTTACATATCATAATCAGGAAATTAAATCCATTAATTTCAATATGATTCTGTTTGATGTTGTTTTGAAGTTAAAAACAATGATGACATAATGATATGGACTGCATCTATGCACTCCGATGAATAGAAATGACTGTCTGTACAATCAGAAGATGCTTATTGTGGGTTTGCATGGAATATGCATGTGACATCATGATGTCTGTCATTATTTACAAATCATACATAAATTGTGTTAAAAATTTAACACATATGTTCATGCTGCATGATATATAAAGGGGGGGGGGCAGGAGGGTATTTTAAAAAAAATGGAATAAGATATTTTAAATGGACAAAGCTGTAGACTTTAGTTTTAGTCAAGAGTCTGATTTTTAAACAATAATACATGTTAGATGCATGTTATATATATATTTCATGTACCATCAGACTCCAAGGGAGCTGCTTCCTCCTCCATCTCACATGTTGTTCCAGCAATAACTGTAAAACATAATATGTTGTGTACATGTTAAAAACAAATAGAAAAAGATATGTTACTGGTGCTCAAGGACACACATCAATGTTGCATTAAAGAGATACAGAACCAAAGTTAGGAATTAATTACATCATTTTGATGGAGCATGTAAATGAACTAAGATTTGTAATTATCAATGATTAATAATTTGCTTTTAGTGTCTGGATTTTGAAAACATTCCCAAAAGCTGAGTACATGGAACATTTAAGAGTTCTCATATGTGTATCACTTGATGATTGTTGTAAAAATATATACTAAATAGAAACATTGGATAGCCATGTTATGAAGCACAAATGTGTAGACTAAAAAGCTTTGAGATCTTAATCTTAAAGAAACATATAGATATCATCAGAGGAGTATATTATCTTTTTAATTCAAATGGAATGCTTCATCAGAATCATGTTCAGAATATTTATGATAAATACACCTTGAATGACATATGAATGAGTCAATTGACTTACCAGAACCCTGCAAAGTACACTATTGGTGCTGGATCCCTCTGGGCTCGTCACAATAACTAGTTCTATTATTGATATTAAAATGTATTAGTGAACACAGTTTGGACATCACTAAATCACATTAGTCTAAAATATTCAAAATAATATAATTCTAAATTTGAAGATTAGAGCACTAATATAAACAATCAATTTGCGAGTTCATCAAGGTGATTATAAAGAAAATGATGTCTTTCACATATGTTGGATTTCTTACTATATTAGACAGCCAATTCTTCTCATATGAATCAATGGCATATCTAAATATAACTATTTATCCCTGTTTTAAAAATAATACACACACACACAACATTTGGAATAACAACTGGTTAAAAATAGAACCAAATCCATGTGTCACATAGATCCATTTGTGCAATGTCCAGTTATCTGTTTTAGAACACAACACATATTGATCACAATTAAAAACATAATATATTTTTAAAAATAGTTCATCATGGTGCTGTTAGAATATGCTTATATATACATATAAAGTTTATTTCGTGATTCAGATAGAGCATGCAATTTTAAGCATTTTTAAAATGTACTAGTATTATCAATTTGTCCTTTTTCTATTGCTTTCTGTCTTTGACAAATAAGGCAGCTAAGCTATTTTTGGGTTCTGAACCATGGAAAGCACTTGTTTATTGGTGGGTGAATGTATCCACCAATCAGCAAGAACAACACAGGTTGTTCACCCAAACATTCTTTCATTTTAAACTTACATTCTTTCATTTCAAATAAAGATACCAAAAGAAGGAAGAAAATTTGATTATAGGAGTAAATGTGAAAGTTTATTAATATTGCATGCTCTACCTGAATGACAAAAGACATATTTTTGGTTCAGTGTCCCTTTAATATTAAATCTGAAAATATCTTTATTTGACAATGTCACTGTTAATTAATTGTCTAGTCCATATGTTGATGTAATGAATGGGATGGAGCATGCAATTACAATCAAATATATAATTTCATGATATCATCAAGAATCTTTAATTATCCTTCTCTCTTAAAGGGACATGAAACTCAAAATGTGTAATTGTATTAATTTCAATTATTCTAATCCAGCCTGTGATTCTAAAAAGCTTTCAAATACACTTATTTATTCTATTTTGCTTTATTGTCTTTTTTTAAAGGAGCAACTATGCCCAACTGTTCTCGGAAGACATGTGTTGAACCAATGAAAATAGGCAATTATGTGCATTAACCAATCAGCAGGTTACTCCCAGTAATGTATTGCTGCTCCTGAGCCTACTTAGATATGCTTTTCAAATAAGGATAACAATAGACTGAAGCAATTTAGAAAATATCATGACATTTGTACTTTTTTAAAATCACATGTTATGTCGAAATCCTAAAGGTAAAATGTTGGTTTTCATGTCACTTTAATGATAATACGAAAATATCAAAGCATATGAGATGTATATTTCTATTATCTGCACATATGTAGAAATGTGTTAGTGTTGTCTAAATGTAGCAAAAAAAATGACAAGCACTACCCAGGGCCAGAATAAAAAATGGCCATGACCCTAAGATTACATTAAAATGAAGATATCAAGAATAGAATGAATATCTTCAAATAATCATCAATTGAGATTTATATTACAATCGAATCCCAACTCTGAATTGTGAATCTTATTTTAAAATAACAAGAAAAGAGAATTACAGTATATATATTAATAGAGATCAATGTGAATGGATTATGTAATGTTATGTAAAAGTTTGTAAGAGAAAGCGAAATTAAAATGAGACATACCACACTGTGACGAACCCTGGCTCGAGGTTCCAGCACCAACATCCATATCTGTAAAATATTCAATCAGGATTGGATATCATTAATACAAATCATGCCATGGACACCAAAAAAAAGATTGTTATTTTCTAATTGACAAAGTAAAATTATATTTGTATTCACGTGAGTTAATTGTTTCCCAAATTAATGTATAAAAAAAGAGATCATCTATTCTTATTTTTAATATTTTAAGTTGTTGACTGTCGCTTTAAGTCATTTTGTGTCTTCTTGCATTGTCATCAATTGATAGAGATTGTTAAATTTTTATTTGGATCTTGCTAGTATAGCTTTTACAATGTAGAATATTGTAAATAAGGATACTGCATTCTTCACATATATACTAATTCACGTATACATTTGACCATCATGTCTCAAGCAATGCCACTGTTACAGCAAACACATGTTCACGTCTCTGAGCAATTCTATCTTTCGTGATCATTGCACAATGATTCAAAGCAGAATTGTGCATCCGTGATTTGACCATCATGTCTCAAGCAATGTCACTGTTACAGCAAACACATGTTCACGTCTCTGCGCAATTCTATCTTTCGTGATCATTGCGCAATGATGCAAAGCGGTATTACGCATCCGTGATTTGACCATCATGTCTCAAGCAATGCCACTGTTACATCAAACACATGTTCACGTCTCTGCGCAATTCTATCTTTCGTGATCATTGCGCAATGATTCAAAGCGGAATTGCGCATCCGTGATTCAGAATTGATTTGGATATAGTAGTGTGATGAGTATCATTTCTAAAGACCAATTGGGTGTATTACGAGATTCCAATCGTATATTTGTTAATATTGAATGATAACAATTAATATTTATAACTGTGGTATGATTCGATAGTCAATGTCTGAAATGGCGGATGATAAGGATTTCATGGATGCGCAATACCATTTTTGCTCTGTGACGCATAGTCTGGAGAGTGCAAGAAACATCATTCCTATTTCATGTGTGAATTCAGTTATCTAAACATCATATGTAGCGTGTGTTGTGAGATCTATATAGGTTGAATATCTGACTATATACACATTGCTTAAATATCTACTCAAATATTAATATATAATATGAAGTCTGATATTTACCTGGTTCAGCCTCTTGACTTTCATCTCCCAGGCCACCGGACGGAGTCAGAACTTTCAGATCCAGCAGCTGGGAGGGAAGAAGAAGAAGGTGAGGAGCGAGAGGATCTAAATCTGCAGGGGAGCAATAAAGTAACCTCATAAGGTTGCAGGTACAGTTTCCGTGGGGGTGGAAGTTTCCTTCCATCCCTCTGACGGGCTTGTACCCACTCCCATATTTGGTCGACTTTATGGCTTAGCCGCAACCTCATATCCCCGAACCTCCGCATGATTTGATCCGTGGTCCTCTGGATGCCACACACCAAATTAACATCATTGGTGATAGACACCCAGAGGGCCTTCTTAATGCTCTGCTTTGTCGTCTTCTTCTTGTTCCCAAACAGCTGCGGATAGAAGACTTCGACGGCATTGACCAGTGCTGCACTCTCCGGGTTGGTGAACCTGGGAGACGTCATGCCTGCTAGTACCAAAAAAATATAATATATATATATATATATATATATATATATATATATATATATATATAATATATATTAACTGCCAGCAGGCATTAGAGAACTAACAAAGATGGCAACGTGTAATGTACTTTTATATGGTGAAGTAAACATGATATGCACCATGGGACATGGTATCTGTACATCTGATTGGATAAAACTTTGAAATTTTGATATGATGTCTGTGAGACCATACTGACTCAAGTTATGTTTGTGTGATGAACTCTGATTGGCCGTTCCTTAATGTTTCATATCTTAGTAACTTCCATACACATACCTCCGGGGGGTGCTGTTACTACATTTTTCATGTAGACTTATTTGTAACTCATGGGACTGTTATGCGGATATGTGTGACGCAGATGTAATATACGTGATCCATTAAATATTAATATATTAAGTCTACATTTGTTTTTTGTAAATATAATCCAGTCACATTGGTAAATGTTTTACACATTTCAATGTTTAATCTCGATCCTGTTATTTAATATTAAAATATTTTATTTGAAAATAGTAAAGCTTGTATGTATTTATTGTTTATTAAAGAAATATTGTGACTAATTGTGAAGTATTGACATTGCTCTATTAAATGTATTTATAATGCACATCGATTGTGTGCTATTGCGTGGCATTAGAATAGAGTTTTTAAAGATGCGAATCTCATGTTGCCAGATACGTTTCCCACGCTATATTTCTGAAATGCGTAATTTGTATTTATCAATTTTAAACTACACGTTTGTTCAATATTAGTAAATAAACCTCGAGCTTGTATTTGTCTGAACTGCTCACATAAGTTATTGTGCAACGTCGTCTTTATTTTTAAAGGGACATTATACACAAATATTTTGTTTCATGATCCGGAGAGGGAATACAGTTTTAAAAATATAAATGTAACTCAATTTATTTAGATTATTCTTCACATAAGAAATAGCAATGCACATGGTTGAGCTTATCACACAAGGCATCTCTGTGCATCCATCTTCAGCTACTGAGCATATATAGATATGGTTGTAAAGGAAAGTATATCAAAATAATTAATCAAACTACAGAGAGTGCAGAATTATTAGGCAAATTAGTATTTTGACCACATCATACTCTTTATGCATGTTGTCTTACTCCAAGCTGTATAGGCTTGAAAGCCTACTACCAATTAAGCATATTAGGTGATGTGCATCTCTGTAATGAGAAGGGGTGTGGTCTAATGACATCAACACCCTATATCAGGTGTGCATAATTATTAGGCAACTTCCTTTCCTTTGGCGAAATGGGTCAAAAGAAGGACTTGACAGGCTCAGAAAAGTAAAAAATAGTGAGATATCTTGCAGAGGGATGCAGCACTCTTAAAATTGCAAAGCTTCTGAAGCGTGATCATCGAACAATCAAGCGTTTCATTCAAAATAGTCAACAGGGTCGCAAGAAGCGTGTGGAAAAACCAAGGCGCAAAATAACTGCCCATGAACTGAGAAAAGTCAAGCGTGCAGCTGCCAAGATGCCACTTGCCACCAGTTTGGCCATATTTCAGAGCTGCAACATCACTGGAGTGCCCAAAAGCACAAGGTGTGCAATACTCAGAGACATGGCCAAGGTAAGAAAGGCTGAAAGACGACCACCACTGAACAAGACACACAAGCTGAAACGTCAAGACTGGGCCAAGAAATATCTCAAGACTGATTTTTCTAAGGTTTTATGGACTGATGAAATGAGAGTGAGTCTTGATGGGCCAGATGGATGGGCCCGTGGCTGGATTGGTAAAGGACAGAGAGCTCCAGTCCGACTCAGACGCCAGCAAGGTGGAGGTGGAGTACTGGTTTGGGCTGGTATCATCAAAGATGAGCTTGTGGGGCCTTTTCGGGTTGAGGATGGAGTCAAGCTCAACTCCCAGTCCTACTGCCAGTTTCTGGAAGACACCTTCTTCAAGCAGTGGTACAGGAAGAAGTCTGCATCCTTCAAGAAAAACATGATTTTCATGCAGGACAATGCTCCATCACACGCGTCCAAGTACTCCACAGCGTGGCTGGCAAGAAAGGGTATAAAAGAAGAAAATCTAATGACATGGCCTCCTTGTTCACCTGATCTGAACCCCATTGAGAACCTGTGGTCCATCATCAAATGTGAGATTTACAAGGAGGGAAAACAGTACACCTCTCTGAACAGTGTCTGGGAGGCTGTGGTTGCTGCTGCACACAATGTTGATGGTGAACAGATCAAAACACTGACAGAATCCATGGATGGCAGGCTTTTGAGTGTCCTTGCAAAGAAAGGTGGCTATATTGGTCACTGATTTGTTTTTGTTTTGTTTTTGAATGTCAGAAATGTATATTTGTGAATGTTGAGATGTTATATTGGTTTCACTGGTAAAAATAAATAATTGAAATGGGTATATATTTGTTTTTTGTTAAGTTGCCTAATAATTATGCACAGTAATAGTCACCTGCACACACAGATATCCCCCTAAAATAGCTATAACTAAAAACAAACTAAAAACTACTTCCAAAACTATTCAGCTTTGATATTAATGAGTTTTTTGGGTTCATTGAGAACATGGTTGTTGTTCAATAATAAAATTAATCCTCAAAAATACAACTTGCCTAATAATTCTGCACTCCCTGTAGATAATATAAGTAAATTTTAATGTTTATAAATATATTTTATTTAGGAATCATGATAGAAACACTTTTGAATTACCGTCCCTTTAATGACCTAATATGCTATCTTTAAATTTTTCAAAAGACATCTGTCAAAACATTGTAAATATGCATTGTTGCACACACACAAATTATATATTTCACAGTAATGCTTTGCTGATCCTAAACCTAGGCATCCCCATTTCTCTAAATTAGAATCACATGAGACTAACGCATATTTGTATTATCTTTAGTATTGTTTGCCCCACTGTGAATGAAATATCTCCCAATGGCTGTATTTATTCAGCTTTACCTTAAAGGGACACTGAACCCCAATTTTTTACTTCATGATTCCGATATAGGCCCCAAGTTATCAATGTCCGTCGGACCTGGTCCGACAGTGCGGCTCAGGTCCGACAGACCTCGCTGAATACGGCGAGCAATACGCTCGCCATATTCAGCATTGCACCAGCAGCTCACAAGACAGGTTATGGACCGCTGCTTCATAACTGCTGTTTCTGGCGAGCCTGCAGGCTCGCCAGAAACACGGGGCATCAAGCTCCATTCGGAGCTTGATAGATAGGCCCCATATCATGCAATTTGTAAAATATTTCGAATTTACTTCTAGTATCAATTTTTAATCATTCTCTTACTATCTTTATTTTTTTTTAAATGCATCTAAGCTTTTTTTAGGTTCAGGACAGCAATTTTTGATTGGTGGATGAACATAGATGCCTTGTGTCATTGTCTAACCCATGTGCATTGCTATTTCTTTAACAAAGGATATATAAATAATGAATCAAATTAGGTAATAGAAGTACATTTAAATGTTGTTTTAAAAGATTTGTATTATCTCTCTGAATCATGAAATACACTTATGGTTTTAATGTCGCTTTAAGGACAAAACCATTAGAAATAAGTGCAGTTAACATTGTAGAAATAAACTAAAGGGGAATGGAAATACCGATATATATTTGATATCTATCCAACAGGTAAAGAGTATAATTGCGAGAAATTATCTTTTGATATCTATAGTTAACTGACCCTTAAAATAACTCCACTAGAGCTAAAAAGTAATCAATATGGCATACAATAACTAGCTTGGTCTAAATGTGAATTTAAATTACGTTTTATTTAAAGATAATTTCTAAGATATTACCTTAAAAATAATTAAAGGCGAATAACCTATATTTAATGTAAGAATGTTTTTGGATACATAAGAAAGATTATAGAGATTAGAATGTAAATCTAACATTAAACTACACTGTCATTTCAATGTAAGTTAAACACTTTCATTTCTTAAAAGTGAAATAAGCAAAGTTGTTATGTATAATTTAGACTGTGGGGCCTAGTTATCAAGCCGTCAACCTCAAATACACTGGAATTCCGCAGCGTATTTGTGGTGAGGCTGATTCGCCTTAGTTATCAAAGTCTAGAGACCGGCAAAAGTAGAATTTTGTGACGTAAACTTCGATCCGCCGGACTCAGTCCGACACAGATCGATTATTACGTCACTCCAGATGTTCCGCACACAAGTTCGGCACAATCTGACTACTTTTGCTAGTTATCAAAAAACTAGCAGGTACGCTCATCACTTTTCCGGCCCAGCGTACCTGGTTTTCAATCCGCCGCCCTGGAATCAATGGGAGTCTGACCATAGCGAAAGTACAAGTTCGCTGTTGCCAGACATCCCATTGATTCCTATGGGGGATGTCTACACCTAACACCCTAACATGTACCCCGAGTCTAAACACCACTAATCTGTCCCCCCTACACCGCCGCAACAAAATAAAGTTATTACCCCCTAAACCGCCGCTCACGGAGCCCACCGCAAGCTACTCTATACATATTAACCCCTAAAAATAGATTGAGCTCGCATTCTATTGGCTGTTTGGATCAGCCAATCAGATTTTTCCTACCTTAATTCCGATTTGCTGATAGAATCCTATCAGCCAATCAGAATTGAAGGGACGCCAACTTGGATGACGTCCCTTAAAGGAGCTTTCATTCGTCGGTAGTCCGTCGGTAAAGAAGGATGTTCCGCGTCGGCGGGATGAAGATTCAAGACCCGGCTTGGAAGATGACATCGCCCGGATATTAGACTTCTTCAGCGCCTCTTGGAAGATGACATCGCCCGGATGGAAGACTTCTTTAGCGCCGCTTGGAGGATTACTTCATCGGATGGAAGATTTCTTCAGCGCCCCTTGGATGATCACTTCTGCCGCTCCGGATGTCCTCTTCGGTTCCATCGCTGCTCAGCTGAGTGAAGACAAGGTAGGATGATCTTCAGGGGATTAGTGTTAGGTTATTTTAAGGGGGGTTTGGGTTAGATTAGGGGTATGTGGGTGGTGGGTTTTAATGTTGGGGGGGTTGTATTTTTCTTTTACAGGCAAAAGAGCTGAATTCTTTGGGGCATGCCCCACAAATGGCCCTTTTAAGGGCTGATAAGGTAAAAGAGCTTTGAACTTTTTTAATTTAGAATAGGGTAGGGCATTTTTTTATTTTGGGGGGGTTTGTTATTTTATTAGGGGGCTTAGATTAGGTGTAAGTAGCTTAAAATTGTTGTAATATTTTTAAAATGTTTGTAACCTATTTTTTTATTTTTTGTAACAGCTTTTTTTATTTTTTGTACTTTAGTTAGTTTATGTAATTGTATTTAATTGTAGTTATTTGTAGGTAATTTATTTTATTTATTTAATGATAGTGTAGTGTTAGGTTTAATTGTAACTTAGGTTAGGATTTATTTTACAGGTAATTTTGTATTTCTTTTAGCTAAGTAGTTATTAAATAGTTAATAACTATTTAATAACTATTCTAACTAGCTAAAATAAATACAAAGTTACCTGTAAAATAAAAATAAATCCTAAGATAGCTACAATATAATTATTATTTATATTGTAGCTATATTAGGGTTTATTTTACAGGTAAGTATTTAGTTTTAAATAGGAATAATTTATTAAAGTATAGTGTAGTGTTAGGTGTAATTGTAACTTAAGTTAGTTTTTATTTTACAGGTAAATTTCTCTTTATTTTAGCTAGGTAGCTATTAAATAGTTAATAACTATTCAATAGCTATTGTACCTAGTTAAAATAAATTGAAATTTGCCTGTAAAATAAAAATAAATCCTAACATAGCTACAATATAATTATTATTTATATTGTAGCTATATTAGGGTTTATTTTAAAGGTAAGTATTTAGTTTTAAATAGGATTAATTTAGTTTATAATAGAAATATTATTTAGATTTATTTAATTAATATTTAAGTTAGGGGGTGTTAGGGTTAGTGTTAGACTTAGGTTTAGGGGTTAATAAATTTATTACAGTGGCGGCGGTGTAGTGGGGGGCAGGATAGGGGTTAATAAATTTATTATAGGTGGCGACGGTGTAGGGGGGGCAGGATAGGGGTTAATAGGTATAATGTAGGTGGCAGCGGTGTCCGGGAGCGGCGGCTTAGGGGTTAATACATTTATCAGAGTTGCGGCAGGGTCTAGGAGCGGCGGTTTAGGGGTTAATACATTTATCAGAGTTGCGGCAGGGTCTAGGAGCGGCGTTTTAGGGGTTAATAACTTTATTTAGTTGCGGGGGGCTCCGGGGGCGCCGGTATAGGGGGTAGAACAGTGTAGTTAGTGTGAGTGCTTAGTGACAGGCTAGCAATAAAGCTGGGAAAAAGCCGAAGAGCAGCGAGATCGGATGAGTGATAACTCTCACAGTCCGCTGCTCATCGCCCCGCGGCTTTTTGACAGCTTTATTTGATAACTTAGGCGAAATTTTTCAGGTCCGCGGCGGCGATGTGAGGCGAGCTTAGGCGGGCGTATTGGGCCGGCGAAGGCAGGAAAGTTGACACGTTGATAACTACCCTCCTACATATCCTCGTCATAAACATTTTTGGATTTTCACATAAATCAAACAATCAAAGCATAGATGGATGTATTTAAAGGGACATTAAAACCCAAATTTTTCTTTCATGATTCAGATAGAGAATACCATTTTAAACAACTTTCTAATTTACTTCTATTATCTAATTTGCTTCATTCTCTTGTAATCATTTCCTGAAAAGCATATCTATATAGGCTTGGTAGCCTCTGATTGGTGGCTGCACATAGATGCCTCATGTGATTTGCTCATCCATGTTCATTACTATTTCTTTAACAAAGGATATCTAAATAATTAAGCAAATTCAGTAATAGAAGTAAATTTGAATGTTGTTTAAAATGGTATTCTCTATCTGAATCATGAAAGAGAATCTTTGGGTTTAATGTCCCTTTAACTCCAACTCAAATTTAAAAAGATACTTGACTTTAACATTATCTGAATAAGCTGTGATGATATTTTTCATTAAATACATGAAACCAAATTAGTATATTTGATATCAGGCATGTGCTTGTATAATAGATGACTTTAACAGTCATGTGACTAATAATTTTTTTTACATGTCAGAATATTAGATGGATATATTTCTTCTTATCTTACTGTGAAAGAGATATGTCTCAAATAATCTGTATTTTAAAAAATTACATAGAATATATAGTATGAAAATAAATTTATTTAAAAAAATTTAAAAAAAACAATATAAAAAATATAAAATCATCACAGATTAAACTCTGAAAAAGAAAGAAAATAAATATTATAAACATTAGTCATTTAGGTTATATAATGAACACGTCTTAAAATATTCCTTAAATCTAATAATTGTTAAATCATCTTGTATCTATGCTCTAATATGTATTTTTTGGCTTGATATTAAAAACATGTTCATACTTGAAATCTATATCTATCCATAATTTTGAATTAATACCATTATATTGTCTAATCAATATTAGAATTAAACATTAGCATTTAAAATTAGACAAAATAATGCATATCACATTTTAAAATTATTTTTATATTGGATTGTATGAGGAACATAATTGAATGTAATATTCCATGTCCCTTCAAATAATATACCTCTATATCAACTATAAAATGTATCCCTTTGTCTGATTGGTCAGAATCGGAGTCCTCTCTAGCACAAAGTAGGGGTAATGTATAAAAAATAAACATATTCTAATATAGGACATGTATATATTCCTAATTCTTTTAACATTCTTCCTCCTGTGATTCTTAAATAGCATGCATTGTGCAAACTAACTTGGATGGATGGTCTTTGAAAGGCAATTATCTTCAAAATAACAGTTTATCTTCATTAGGTGTCTTGTTCATCATTTTCAAGATAGAGGATTGTGAAATACCATAATATATATATATATATATATATATATATATATATATATATATATATATGTGTGTGTGTGTGTGTGTGTGTGTGTCAGCACATTTGAAAGACAATGCCAGACATGATCACACTGGTATTCATCACTTTCAATCTAGGATTCTTCACTTTCAGTCTGGGATACTTCACTTTCAGTCTTGAATTCTTCACTTTCATTCTTGAATTCTTCACTTTCAGTCTTGAATTCTACACTTTCAGTCTTTAGATGAAGTCATCTCCCTAATGGCAGAAAAAGTGTAAATCAAATAATTAATCGAAGTGTGTGACATAGTTCTGCACCCCCCCCCCCCATTTCTGAAACAAATTGTATCACTAGCTTACTAAGCCTGTGTAGCATATTGTGTTATGTTCTATCAATCAAGTGTGAAGATGAGTCATACATTGTGCAGACCTAACCTCTGATGTATGACTTGGAATATGACTTTGAAGCATATAGTCTTGCTAGAGGAACCCTTTCTGAGTATCCAAAAATCTATTAATGTGTAAACTAAATACTACTTTTTAAAATGTATGCCATATGATGGTTGACTGTGCAAAATTCCCTCCAGCCACAGTCCATACATTGTTTATACTTACAAGCTCATGTTGTCTTAGAAAACCAGGTGGCGAAGTCATTACAGGGCCCAATGCCAGAAGCATCTGATGTATGAATTACCCATAATAATAATAATAATAATAATAATAATTTCCTTTTTTTTTATAATCATTTGAATTCACACATATTCACAATGCTCCTATATATCTTCTAGACAGATAGCTCAGCATTCTAAGGCACTGTGGCTGAGCTCTGTAGCAACCCAAGGGTTGCAGGTTCAATCCCCGGCGAGGTCCACTCAGCCTTTCATCCTTCCGAGGTCGATAAAATGAGCAGTGCCTTGAGACCCTTACAGGTGATTAGCTGCGCTTTACAAGTATCCAATACATACATACATACCCTCTGAAGTGGCGGTTGATGATGTTGTCTCTGACATTGAGCCCCTCGTCCCGGAATGGCCCCTCTAGAACAGGCTCATCCTCTTCATCTTGGAGGAGGCGTTGGGGTGCCTGGATGGCCTGCAGCATCCCAGCCCGCTGTGCAATGTTATGCAGGCTATAACAATCTTCGCCACCTTACTAGGGCTGTTTTGGAGGGCTCTTCCAGACCTGTCCAGGCATCTTAGTCTCATTTTGAGGAGCCCAAACATTCTCTCCACTACAGCCCTAGTCCGCTTGTGCACCCGATTGTAGCGCTCCTTGGCCTCGTCTGTGGGGTTATGCAACAACGTAATGAGCCAAGGCCGGCTCATGTAACCCGAATCACCTATAAATAATTAACATAACAATTCAAGATTTCTTATAAATTATTATATTAAAATACAATTCATTTGTGTACACGCAAATCCCCTACAATAAACATTTGCATAAAAAAATTATAGGTTTAAATCGCATTCTCTATTTGCCCATTTAAGCTAAGACATGCTACATATCTGTTTGGAGCTAAAAACTAGACATTTGCGGAAGGAGACAATTAAATGGTTAAAGCGCATTCTCTATCTGCCCATTTAAGCTAAGACATGCTACATATGCGTATTTCGCATAAACCATAAAAGAGAAAGAAATGGTTAAATTGCATCCTAGAGCTGCCCATTTAAGCTAAGGCATGCTACATATCTGTTTGGAGCTAAAACTAGACATTTGCAGAAAGAGACAATTAATGGTTAAAGTGCATTCTCTATCTGCCCATTTAAGCTAAGACATGCTACATATGCGTATTTCGCATTAAAACCAGACATTTGCTAAAAGAGAAAGAAATGGTTAAATTGCATCCTAGAGCTTCCCATTTAAGCTAAGACATGCTACATATCTGTTTGGAGCTAAAACTAGACATTTGCAGAAAGAGACAATTAAATGGTTAAAGTGCATTCTCTATCTGCCCATTTAAGCTAAGACTTGCTACATATGCGTATTTCGCATAAACCAGACATTTGTTAAAAGAAAAAGAAATGGTTAAATTGCATCCTAGAGCTGCCCATTTAAGCTAAGGCATGCTACATATCTGTTTGGAGCTAAAACTACACATTTGCAGAAAGACAATTAAATGGTTAAAGCGCATCCTATAGCTGCACATTTTGCACATTACACAAACACAACTGTTGGCGAACATTACTGTTGCAATTGTCTAACTACTTAACCATGTTGTGCACAAGTACTCACCAATGAGCCACCCAGGGGGAAACTGTCTGCCCTCAAACTGCCGCCACAGGGACGACTGTCTGAGGATGCGGGCATCATGACAAGCCCCGCCGAAATTCACACACACCTGCATAATCCACATCCGTGCGTCACAAACAAACTGCACATTGAGACTATGGAAGTGTTTTCGATTTCGGAAGGGCAAGTCATCTTCTGGAGCACGCAGCGCAATGTGGGTGCAATCTATTGCTCCCAAGACATTGGGCATTCGAGCTATTGCAAAGAATTCCCTCTTCAGATCACCATCATTTTGAGGGAATCCTATGTAACGCTTACTGACTCGTACCATGGCGTCCAGAAAGTTGTCAAAAACCACAGAGAAGGTACCCTGAGCCAGCCCATGCATGTACCCCTCTGTGGATTGAAAACTTCCGGAGGCCAGGACATGTATGCAACTTAGCATCTTGGTCATACCAGGGATTGCAGTTCACATACGTCTATGTGGCTCCATATGAGGTTTAAGAACATCGTAAAGGCTAATGAGCTGTTTGTGATTGAGCCTATACTTGCCAAAAACCTTTAAGTCGCTCATGTTATGCAAGGTGGGTCTCACCCTGTGAACACAAGGACCTCTAACCAGACGAGCCCTACTTCTCTCTTGGAGACTCCGAACCTGCCTGATTCCATTGAACACCACTCGTGCAACAGCACCAGCAGCAACTAACTGAGGATTATCCATATTTACCAAGCTAAGCAGCACAAAGCCAAACAGCAGAGCAAACACACAAGGAGTAACAAGGTATGCAAAAACACAATAGCAAATTGATACAATGTTGATCACAAGGGACGCTTTGGCCATGTTGTTTGGGGGATTTATAGTGCAATATGTCCAATGGTAGCGTGTTCGTAATGATTGCTGATTGTATACACTTGATTGTATGTGAGCCGCGTGAATGCTTTCAAAGTGGGAGTTTTTTAGGTGTTTGCTGAAATTTATTTCACCCCCAATGAATCGCAATGTGGAAGTGTAAAATGTAACATATACAGTGCATCTTCGTAATGTTTGTTTATATGCGTAATAAATACTTATTAAACGCGATCTTATAGTAAAAAGCACACGTCCACGCTAACATGAATGAAAGTGCATAGTTGTGTATAATGTGCATAGACATGGCATAGAATCTGATCTATCAATGTTGCTGCAATATTGTTTCTAAACGATAAAGTAACTGCTGATGTCTGTAATCTTCTATATATAAGTGATTTGCGAGATGTCAATATTTTACGCATCCCATTAAAATCGCAATAATAATGAAGATCTTCCGGCTGACATCTGTAGTATTGTATATATAAGTGATTGGTGAAATGTCAATATTGTACGCGTCCCATTAAAATCACAATAATAATGACGATCTTCCGGCTGACATCTGTAATATTGTATATATAAGTGATTTGCGAGATGTCAATATTGTACACGTCCCATTAAAATCGCTATAATAATGAAGATCTTCCAAACTCTCATTTACATATATATATTATTGTAGTATTGAGTGAGAAACTTCTGAAAGGGGCAGAACAGTCCCAATGCTGTAATCTGTATGGTTGAAGCTTCTAATGACGTCATCATATTAGCAACCTGCCTGTCTAGTTAGCAAATCTTTATTTTGCTGTTGTATTGTACTACATTTTTATTGTGTGCTAATTAAAAAGATAAATGTGTGCTTTGTTGTTGTGTGATGCGTGTTATGTACATATACGTATGTATTGTGATTCTCTCCCACATATGCTGACTTATATAAAGCAGTATAGCATTGTTGTTCCTTCCCAAAAAGTGACAGCTGTAATCTGTTCTAATGATGTTCTTATTGTACGTAATTCCTAATAGTATATTCTGAGTGAATCGTGATGTTAAAGGGACAGTAAATCCATATTTTATGTTTCATGATTCATCGAGAGAATCTAATGTTAAGCAACCTTCCAATGTAGTTGTATGATGTAAATGTGTTCATTGTTTATATGTGTTTTTCCCCCAGAAGATCATTGCACATGTATGAGTGAATTACAAAAGTCATGTATGTGCATCCATTAATGATCATGTGTTGAGAGCCTATGTAGATATGCTGTTCATGCAAGCATATGAATTGAATAAATGAAATGTTATAATAGAGGTAAATGAGATGTGTTTAAATCTGATGTAATTTTTAAAACCGATTTCGTATTGGTGATGGTGATTTGTAGTTGATGTAATGTAAATTTATATAACAATTTGATGTTGTAGTGATGTTCACACAAGTAAAAGCCATAACTCCATAGGAAAATAGTAATTTCTTGATCTATTTGTCATAGCGAGACTAACGCAAGAAAGAATGAGTTAGTTTCACAATTGTAACGCTGGTATTACGAGTTTTCTTGTGTAGGCATTTTGCGTGCATTAGGTAAATCTGCCTGTCGCGTGCACGAGCACGTCTTCCCCATAGAAGTCAATGGAGGAGAAAAATTTGTGTAGAAATAAAATCCAACACTTGTTTTGAGCGCAAAGTGAGTGAAGTCATGTTCTGGTGTGAAAAAGTAGCTAAATCGTGTTAATTTCCTAATAAAAATCTGATTTGGGTAGGTAATGTGCTGTATATTGTTTGTATGTATTGATTAGTGTATGTATGTGATAATATTTGTAGTTAGATGTAGCTATATGAGTGTATGCTCCCGTCTGTCTATGTAAGTCAATGGAAAATGGTTTTGTGTGCCTTATTTTTCAAACACCCGAGATCTCGTAACTTCGATACATTCTATTTTGACATGAAAATGTAAAATCTTAAAAATAAATATTGTGTAGTGTTTGTATGAGTGTAAGTGTAGTTTGTGTAATGTTTTTGGAGTGATTTGTGGATGTTTTTGTCATAGGTATATTGTTAACTACTGGGTCTACGTTAAAGATTTGAGCGGAGATGGATATTTTTGTGTCGTAAACTCGTAATACCAGCGGGCGTTAAAAAGCAGCGTTAGGACCGGCCAATGCTGCTTTTTAACCCTAACGCAAAACTCGTAATCTAGCCGATTATTAGTGATACATGTGTAATTGCAAAATACTTCTAACCAGCACTGAAATACATTCATGTGCTTTTTATTTCTTTTTACGTTAACTAAAACTTATTGATATAAATACTTTGTGTCAATCATGTAAACTCTTTTTATACTATAAGGAGATTATTTTGTTTTACTGTTCTCTAGCAACATGATTTTTTTTTTTTTGTTTCAAAGGGACATAATGCTCCAATAAGAAAATATAATGTGTTAGAACATTTTCTTTTCGAACAATGTCTTGCCTACACACAGTGTCAGCTTAGAAGTGGTAATATACCACCAATCCTGAGCTGTGATTGGTTGCTAAGAACATGTGCTGCCCATGATTAACGTAACAGCTAAGTTTAGCTTCTGACCAGTAGTACATTGATGGTCTGGACCTGATTTTAATGTTGTGTTTAGTATAGATAAGCAATAATGTAATAAAAAAAAATCTTTAATGTATTAAAGTATATTCTCATTGCAGCTTTATGTCCGTTTAAAATACTACGACTCGATTATGTAGCTTCTTTGTAGCACGCTACTAAATCATTTTTTATTTGTTTTTTGTTGTTAATTTTATTTTGCAATTTTAATTAACATCAATTAATAAAAATGTGACATCGCATTTCCAAATCAGAGTTTTTGTTGTAGGCTTTATTTAAAAATCTAGCTATCAGTGTTTCTCAGCACCAGATATTAACGATCAGTAACCAGAAAGATACACATAGAATTTGGCGGAAGATAAGAACCATAAGGCCTTTCAAGTCAATCCAAATTACATGTTACTGTTTTCTTAGGGTAGCCTTATGCATTATTTTACAGTCCCTGTGTTTACCACCTCCATTAAAAGATTATTCCATGAATCCACCACCCTTTCTGTAAATATTCCCACAGAAGGGAATATTTAGCATGAGATAACCTGCAATCACAAATTTAAGAAGTAGTTTTTGCTTCTTATCCTCTCCAGCTCCAATGATGTAGCGTAGATAAATCACTCAGGACTCTCTTTTGCAACCTGAAATGTTGCAGCTTGAGAACTTGTTTACCTCCAGACTGATATATTTTCCATACATTGTACCTAGTTAATGGAACCTTGTAGTTAATATTTGAATTTGTTTCACGTTAAAGGGACACTAAACCCAAAATTTTTCTTTCATGATTCAGATAGAGCATGCAATTTTAAGCAACTCTCTAATTTACTCCTATTATCAATTTTTCTTCGTTCTCTTGCTATCTTTATTTAAAAATCAGGAATGTGATGCATAGGAGCCGGCCCATTTTTAGTTGAGAACCTGGGTTATGCTTGCTTATTGGTGGGTAAATGTAAGCCTCCAATAAGCAAGCTCTATCCATAGTGCTGAACCTAAAATGGGTTGGCTGCTAAGATTTACATTCCTGCTTTTAAAATAAAGACAGCAAGAGAATGAAGAAAATTGATAATAGGAGTAAATTTGAATGTTGATTAAAATGTAATGCTCTATCTGAATCATGAAAGAAAAAAATTGGGTTCAGTGTCCCTTTAAAGAGGGCATTTTAAAATTTACTTTAAAAAAAAACAAAACATGTTCTTTTCCTGAATAAATGAAAGTATAATGGCTAAGCTATTGATCATTCCCTTTGTACATGTATGGATATCCCTAGAACTGCCATTTTATTGTTGTGGACTGTATTTGTTACTGATTCCCTAGTAAGATAGTATGGAAATGTTAGAGGGGTACACTTCACTGCTGAGAATTACCAGGATATCGTGCTGACATAGCATATGGATTAATGAACAAAGCATAATAAACAAGTTCTTTGAACATTTCCTCATGTGGTGAAAGAAAACAATGGTGATCGGAATCAAACTAAACAAAGATAATCTACTGTAAATACCTAAATTAAATTCTCATATAAAAGTTATGTAATACCATATTTGCATTTCTTTACAACAAAGAATACATAAAACATGCACCATCTAGTTGTATTTTCGATGTTAGGATTGTACAGAGTTATAATTATACCAAAATATTTTATAAAAAAACTAACTTGATAAACACACTTCAATAAAATGCAGACGACGTTGATAAAGTTTTTAAACCCTTATCAAGGAAATATATATTTACACAGCTGGAAAACTGAAATTCAGTGAAAACAAATATTATAAATATTTGCAGAAATGCTCCAAATTGTTGGCTTAATGAAACAAATTTAGATATGTAGGTTTATTTGCTTAAGGAAATGTACTTAAACATATTTTAAAACAGGAAGAGTAGTCAACAAAAGGAAAAAATAACAGAAATAGTAATTAACAAAAAAAAATGTAGAAAGTACACAGAAATAATAAGAAACCTAACCAGTATATATGTATATACTGTATATATGTATATATATAAAACACTAAACAGTATATTTATATGTGTATGTTTATATATATATATATATATATATATATATATATATATATATATATATATATATATATATATATATAAAATGCTGTCACCAAAGACATGGAGTAGTATAAGACAACTTTTATTTCAGTATAAAAATGCATCAAAGCTACTTGTATGTGAATTGAATTAAATGTACAAAGTCAGCTAGTTCTGGGTTGCATGACTTTAAGTAGGACTCAGTTATAGAAATGTGAAACTTCAGAATTTTAGACACTTAAAATATATATATACATATACATATATATATATATATATATATATATATATATATATAAATACATATATAATCAATATAGTCCAGGTGTGTGCACTCTCACCATCAATCCACAACAGCCAGGGTGCTGTAAAATCCCGTAATATTATATTGAAATAAGCACTCACTGGATTTCAGCCAACTGTGACAAAAATTGGACACAAATAGTCCCTTCCTCTGACAAACAAGTGTCAAAATCAAGCCTTTTAAAAATCTTTGTAACCCTCCCCTTTCATAACAGCCAATCAAAGCTGTCCAATTGTTTAGCAAATCAGTGACAACATCTATTTGTATGTAAACATTGTTACCTACAAAAACAATAGATAATATGTATATAATTTGATGTGAAATAATATTAAATAAAGTAGAGTGAATAACTATATAATATTATGATGCTATCATGTTTGATCAACTCTGATCATCTCCGTTCAAGGTCTGTTACACCCCTCTGGGCATAAATGCTAGGACATCTCTGAATCGAAATAATCAGAAGTTCATTGCTCACATATATGAGTCGTTTTAGCCACAGTTGGTGAATAGATATGTTATAAATGTAGACTAATTCATATAATATCAATAATATTGGGGCTGTTATATACACAAAACTTATGTGTGTACCCCTGACTCCGCCTATTGTGGGCGTGCTGAATTGCCCTCTTAGCAACCATGTTGTCATAACCCCCATGGTGCTCACCAAATAAACATCCGTTGATATAGGGTTAAAGAATAAACTAATTGTTGCAATATCATGTATCATCCTAACATAGCCTCTCAACAATCTGAGTATCCCTACCTACCTAAAGCGGCTCTGACTGATGTGACTTGACCGCAGTAGCTAAGCCACGCTCCCTATGATGATGTCACTGATCACCATGGTGACCCGTAATGCACAAATACAGTAATAGGTGCCCTATATTATATTAAACTAACCTAATGTACCTCAAATGCCCAACCATTCTATAAGGGTCATTGAGCGAATCACAAAACTATAATTAGTGAGGGAGAACTGGCATATTGTCTGTTAGTCACGCCCCCTGTAGGCATGCTCACACTCCCCAGATATCAATAACTAACACCCCTGTCAATCGTATAAGTGTATACTCATTAATGCAAAGATATGTCAAAAGGAAATGGGCCAAATTCCTCATTATTAATCCTCCCTAAGAGCACAGTATAGTAAGTCTCCATATGTACAGAAGTAAAACAAACAGAAATTAGAAAAAGGGGAAGAAAACCAAAAGTAATTCTATTCGTTATGGGACTGATGGGACTGTAGGTTTAAATACAGAAAAAGTTTTTTTATTCGATATCTTACCACCCTACAACCTAATCGCAGTCACCTATTTATAAATACCAATGTTAATCCTAGCAACCTCCATACTCGTAAAATTACAAATTACAACCAGAGACTTAATGCGAGGTTTCCCTTGCAGAATACCGTAACAATTTTTTTTATATTCTAATACACTTATACTCTTAAACCCTCTACTTTAATATATATTACAATATGAGCTACTATAAAGACGGGTTACTATGCTATATTGTTCCCAGAATTTGCTCATATTTAAGTAAATATATAACTACTGGAAAGCATATACATATTGAGTTTCATAAAGATTATTTAAATTCGATTAACAAACACCTTATACGGGTCTAACTATTTCACTATATACAGTATATACTTTTACTCAATGCTGTGGTAATGTTAATAGTTTTGTCCTCCCAGCGACATAATGTTGTACTAGTTGGTTGAGGCCCAATAATGGCCTCTAAAGATAGTGGAGGATAATTTCATATTGCAGAGAAAAATTATAAAATGTTAGGGATGTATTTTGTATGTTTAACATAATCGCGATGTAACAGATATGATTATATAATTTGGTTAATGTGACTGATATGTTGTTTTTTTTCTGTGATACTTGAAATATCACCTGTCTGTTATACTGCACATTTATCCTCAATAAAAACTAGTTATTTATGATGATCTGTTTCCTAAAACAAGTATATTTCTGTGTTTTTATAAATTGCATGTGTATTCTTATATGTCATTGATAGTGACTAGTAACACCACTTTAAGGGGTTCTCCACCACATAGTGTATATCATTACTACCTTAAGAAAATACAAGTTGGTGACTGAAAAGGTGTGAACCAATCGTAAGAATGGGGATGAGTTAAAAAAACAGAATCCATCTTGAGAAAACATAAACATTGGCAAAACGCGTTGATAGAAAGTATCTGAACACATCAATTGTGGTGTTTTACTCGCTCCTGGGGTTCCTTACAGATTTAGAGGACAGAGGAGGTGGAGTTTTGTGGTTACAAACTAATTTTATCTCTGCGCAGAGCACGAATAGTATACTTCTCTAAAGCGGTATTAAGAAAATTGTTACATGTTGAAACCATTACTTGAAATTGCAACGTTATAGAATTACATATTGCGATCTTTGAATAACATCAAAGAAACCAATGTCAGTGAATTTTTTTTTTTTTTTTTTTTTTAAATAATTTTTATTGAGGTTTTGCAGGGAAAAAAAAAAGACATACATTTAAATATGAAACTGTTACATAACAGCAAGACATAGCGTCATACAGAAGCATGATTATAGCATATTAATCAGTGACCATTAACATCAAATGAATAAGAACAACAATAGTATGTCATATGAAGGGTACCAAGGTTAAACAAACCTCACGTATTTTTTTGTTTTATAACACAACGGTCTATGAACATTCAAAAAGAAAAACAATAATATATGAGAAAGACATAGATTGTCGAGTTATTAATGAATATCAGGCGAGAAATAGAGCAACTCAACAGATAAATAGCATGTAGTACAAGAAAAGGAAGGAGGGGGAGGAAAGGAAGGAGGGGGAGGGGGAAGAGAGGAAAAAAGGGGGAGAGGGAGGTAAGGGAGCGGTAAAATGACTTCCCACTACTAAGTCCAAAAGATGCTATAATATTAGGTCTCTGCAGGGGAACCCACCGGCGATCGGCATTCACCCCTCAAAAGTGATATCACTAGCATGTAATGACCTCCCCTTCTAAGCTTTGTCGCCAGGCTTCCCAACATAAACAGTGGATCGTGATTTTATTATTAGCTGCAAAAACAGCGCATTCCATGGTTTCAATATGTGCCATCGTGGACTTAATCTGACTCCATCTTGGGCCCTTAGATTGGAGCCATGCCTTAGCGATATTTAATTTAACAGACATGAAAATATATACACACAGTAATTTTAAATGTCGAGGCATCTTGTCAGTGAATAAATGGAATAGCGCTGCTGCCGGCCGATTAGAATCTACTAAGCCTAGCTTGGTGCAATAGTAGAATGCCCTAGTCCAGATTCTCTGAATCTTGGAACACTCCCACCACATATGGGCCGGCGACCCTACTTTGCCACATCCCCTCCAACACATAGGGGAGTTTGTTTTGGAAATCTGGAATAAGCGTAGGGGGGTATAATGCCATTGTGTCAAGATCTTGAAGTAGAGTTCGAAATAGGTAGTACTATGAACCGTACTTTTAGTTAGTAAGGCTGCAGACCTCCATGCCTCTTCAGGGGCATTAAAATGTAGCGCACCCTCCCAATGTGAGATATAAAAAGACTTGTTGTACGTGGGTGCCTGTATCAGAGCAGAGTAAGCAAGAGAGAACACTCTTGGGGCAAGGTATCTTGCATCCCAAAGCTTTTCCCACAGAGTACGGGATCTTAGGGGTCCTGAAGTGAAGCCCCAAGAACGCAAGAAATTTCGCAATCGAAAAAACTCAAAGCTCATCAGGGGCGAAGGAGAGAATTTATTTTGGAAGAGGGTAACCGGGATCAAGCCCTCATCTGAGAACAGATCTCTTACAGACTGAATCTCAAGCGCTCTCCACTCTAAAGGATGTGGATCTGCTAAAGCACCCAGTAAGCCTGTGATAGAGTGGGCCGGAGAGGGGTGTGGAGCAATTCCACTCTTATGATGAATTCTATCCCAAAACTTTAGGTTAGAAGCTATGATGTAATTTAAGCTTAACTCTGGTTTCCTGGAGTGTCTTGGAATCCAGATTAGATCTCGCAGACTGAGTCCCTTTGGTAGGGACGCCTGTTCAATTTCCGCCCACCTACTTTCAGGGGGCTCTAAACCCCAGGCTGTGATATGGGCCAACCTGGATGCCTCATGATAGACTGCTATATTGGGGGCTGCCGCTCCACCTACTAGTATTGGATATGACATAATTTTCATCGCGACTCTAGGACGTTTCCTTTTCCAAATGAAATTGTTGCACAGTCTCTGAAACTGAGAAATTATACTCTTAGGGATAGGGAGAGGAAGGCACCGGAAGAGATATGTCAGCTTTGGCAGAAGGTTCATTTTGATAGCAGCTATCCTGCCCCACCAGGAGATATTAGGTGAATCCCATTTTACAAAGTATTCTTTAAACTTACCCAATAGGGGGTTAAAATTAGATGATATAATAGTAGAGATATTGTGCGATAAATAGACCCCCAAATGTTTAAGCCGTGTAGAAGACCAAACAAAAGGGAACTGTCGCTTTAATGCCTGAGAATCTAAATTGGAGATATTTAAAGTGAATGCTTCAGTTTTAGAGTAATTAAGTTTGTACATACTTATTTTCGAAAAGGTTTCTAGTAAATTAAATAAGCTTGGTAGAGATTCCAACGGATCGGTGACCAAAACAGTTAAGTCATCCGCGAACAAAACTACCTTTTGGTTAGTTTCATGCAGTGTAATCCCCTTTATCCCATCGGACCTCCTAATGGCTTCCGCGAGCGGTTCCATCAAAAGAGCGAAGAGCAAGGGGGATAACGGACACCCTTGCCGGGTTCCGTTTGTAATTTTGAATTCAGGAGACAAAAACCCTAATCATCGCACTCGGGCAGAAGGGTTAGAATATAACGCAAAAATTTTAGTGCAGATAGAAGGTGTGAATCCAAGATGCAGGAGTACCTCTCTCATATATAGCCAGTCGACTCGGTCAAACGCTTTCTCGGCGTCAAGCAACACCGCAGCGCATGAGAGACCGAGCCGACCCGCTTCAAAAAATATATTCAGTAATCTTCTAGTTTTATCAGGGCTTTGTCGCCCCAAAGTGAATCCCACCTGATCAGGGGTTACTAGACATGGGATCATCTTATTTAAGCGCTTAGCCAAAATCTTGGCGTATAACTTTGCATCTAGATTTAGAAGGGAGATCGGTCTAAAGTTGGGACAAGCGTCCGAAGATTTCCCAGGCTTAGGTAAAGTTACAATGGATGCCTGGAGGAATTCATTTGGAAAGTAGCCCAATTGTTCTGCTGAGTTAAACACCCGTGCGAGGAGAGAAGTTAAGCTAGCACTAAAAGTTTTGTAAAATAAGTCGGAATACCCATCCGGGCCAGGGGATTTCCGAGGCTTGAGAGAGAAAATGGCATCTTTAACTTCCTCGCTGGACATTGGAGCTTCTAAGGTAGCCACATGTTCCTCGGAAAGTTTGGGCAGAGATAAATTAGATAAGAACAATCTAATATCTTCAACCCTAGGGGGTACTTGACCTCCCAAGGTTTGCAGATTATATAGATTTGCGTAATATCTGGCAAATTCCATCCCTATATCATTAGGGTTAGTTAGTTTACTATTGCCAGTAATTAGATAAGGGATTCTGGCCTGAGCCGTTCTCTCACGCAACTTCCTCGCTAATAAGTAGTCAGGTTTATTCCCCTTTAAATAGAATAGTTTCTTGTTTTCTCGTAATCTATTCTGGACTCTCTGGTTTTCTAATGTTCTAAGATGTTGTTGCACTGAAGAGATTCTTGGTAGAAGAGTGGGGTCTAGAGTTAGCTTGTGCAGGTTTGTCAAGGACCTGAGCTCCTTATGTAGTTGGGCCAAAGATATCGAAGATTCCCGTCGAGTTTGAGCCTGGAGTTTAATGAATAAACCCCGCAGATATGCTTTAAGGGCTCCCCATAGAAGGAAATTGTCAACATCTCCTGTGTCATTTAGCTCAAGAAATGAAGTAATCTCAACTTCAAATTTCTCGATCTGTCCCGGAACTGAAAGTAGTGAATCAATTAGTCGCCAAGGAGGTCTAGGGGACGGGTCGGTCACTCCATTCAGACATACAGACACTGGATTATGATCAGACCATAATGTCAGTGAATTTGTATCAGCATCTTATAGAGACGAGAAACGAGATCTGATTGGTTCCTGACAGTCACGTGGGTGTATGACGTGATAGAGATTCCTGGAAACGCTTCCGTAAACCCGGCGGTACAGAGATACAGTGTAAACATAAAAAAACAATGTTCCACTATATGAAAGTTACTCTTGTTATAATCAAACTTTAAGGCCTAGATTACAAGTAAAGTGCTAATTTATCAAGCGATAAATAACCTTCCATTACAAGTGGCTGGTTATTGCTACTGCAAGCTCAGGGTAGCACTGAGTGCTTTTTAGATCTCGGGTTAATTTTATGAACATGAACAAAATGCCCCCAAAATATAGTGGTGTATTTTATTAAAAAATAAAAATTGTATCATTTTTATTTTTTAATAAAATAACTGAACTAGGCAGTATTTTGGGGTTAAAGTTGGTGGGAGTGGGGTGTTATAAAATAAATGGCACTAAAAAGTGCCTTTACATTGCGGCCTATGAGAACTGTGTGTTCCCTGTAAATATAAAGATACTTTTTAGAAAATATTGTGTGTATTTAAAAAAAAAAATATTGATACTTATATTCTTGGCTGAAAGCACTATACTTTTCTAAAACCACAAAACTTTAAAAATATTAATTAGCCTGTTTTATGTAATATTGCACAGCACATGAGAACCAGGGGCAGAAGTACAGGGGATGCAGAGGTTGCAACTGCGACCGGACCACCAAGAGGGGGGCCCAGCTTTAGCAAAATAAATATATATTTTTTTTCAATAAAAATGTTGACCTGCCGCTGCCTGCACTGATATCATGTAGAGTGTGACGTTATGCTTCACTAGTGTCTCTGTCTCTGACTACAGGGGTTAGTGTTTTACCTATTGGTAACTTCCATCATGATCCCTGACTCTGAACCTGACTGACTATGATTGGCTTTGGCAGTTGGCGTGCCGCACAAAAATTGGCTCCGCTCCTGACTGCACGTGTAGTCTGCTCAATCGGCTTGTGACTGCACGTGTAGGCAGTCAGTGTGAAAGACTGAGTGAGAGACGAGTGACGAGCAGAGGCAGCTGAGCAAGGAGGGTGGCTAGAGACGGCTACTCGGCTAGTGGTGGTGAGTCAGTGTGATGTTGAATGGCATTGTGGCAGGTTGCCAGGCTGATTAAATTGAACCAGTAACTGGAGCAGTGGACTTGACAGGTGTCAGGTGGTCAGTAGCGCAATGGCCGCAACAGGTGAGGCTGAGCGTTTTAGGGGGTATCAGGGCCAAACCATCTCACAGACTGTATCACTTCACAGTCACACACTACATATAGTACTGGCTGGGGGGGAAGTAGGGTCCTAGGGTCACCATAATATCACCATATCACCATAAAAAGCATGGCTCAATGCAAATGTGCAGCCAAGGAGCCAAATCACTGCTGCATAGGTGTAATGGACAATTAATAACTGCATAACAACTCAGAGGCCTACTTATCAAGCCGTCAACTATGCTGCATTCGCTGGCACCAATACGCTCACCTAACATTGTCTAACCTAAATATGCTCTTCTTATTTATCAAGAAAGCTGTCAAAAAGCCGCGCACCAAGTACGGGGGGATGAGCAGCGGACTGTTGTTAACTAACAGTCATTGATCTCACTGCTATTCGGCTTTTTCTCAACTTTATTTATACCCTGTCTCTAAACGCCGCCACTATACTAAAGTGTTTAACCCCTATCCTGCCGCTCCCGGACCCCGCCACAACTAAATAAAGTTATTAACCCCTATCCCGCCGCTCCCGGACCCCGCCGCAACTAAATAAAGTTATTAACCCCTATCCTGCCACTCCTGGACCTCGCCGCAACTAAATATATTTATTAACCCCTATCCCGCTGCTCCTGGACCCCGCCGCAACTAATTAAAGTTATTAACCCCTATCCCGCCGCTCCCGGACCCCGCCGCAACTAAATAAAGTTATTAACCCCTATCCTGCCGCTCCCGTACCCCACCGCAACATAATAAAGTTATTAACCCCTATCCCGCCACTCCTGGACCTCGCCGCAACTAAATATATTTATTATCCCCTATCCCGCTGCTCCTGGACCCCGCCGCAACTAATTAAAGTTATTAACCCCTATCCCGCCACTCCTGGACCCTTCCACAACTAAATAAAGTTATTAACCCCTATCCCGCCACTCCCTGACACAGCTGCAAATAAATAAAGTTATTAACCCCTATCCTGCCGCTCCCGGAGCCCACCGCAACTCTAATAAAGTTATTAACCCATATCCCTCTACTCCCGGAGCCCACCGCAACTCTAATAAAGTTATTAACCCCTATCCCTCCGCTCCCGGAGCCCACTGCAACTCTAATAAAGTTATTAACCCCTATCCCTCTACTCCAGGAGCCCACCGCAACTCTAATAAAGTTATTAACCCCTATCCCACTGCTCCCGGAGCCCACCACAACTCTAATAAAGTTATTAACCCCTATCCCTCTGCTCCTGGATCCCTCTGCAACTAAATAAATGTATTAACCCCTAAACCCCTGGCCTCCCACATCACTACCACTTACTAAACCTATTAACCCCTAAACCGCCAGCCCCCCACATCGCCATAAACTTAATTCAGCTATTAACCCCTAAACCTAACAACCAGCTAACTTTACATTAAATATTAACTCATCCCTATCTTATAATAAATTTAAACTTACCTTTAGAATTAAAATAAACTATATTAAACTATTGATTAACCTACCTTAACTATTATACTAAAATTACATTAAACTATATTAAACTATTAATTAATCTACCCTATCTATTATAATAAAATTACATTAAACTAACAATTAAATTAACTATATTATATATTTAAACACCTAACCCTACTCAAATTATTTAAATCTACAATAAATAACAACTAAGTTACAAAAAATAAAAAACAACTAAGTTACAAAAAATAAAAAACAATGAAGTTTCCTTTAACCCTTTGAGTGCTAATAACGGCTCTGAGCCATCACAGAGTTTCTCACTCTGGTGCTAATGACGGCTCAGAGCCGTCATGAGCACTCTCCCACCTTGAGGGAGATCTGGGGGCTCCTTACTGATCCTACCCCAGCGATCGTGCCTGTAGAGTGACAGGCATCGCTGGGGCTTCACGTGATGCGTGGGGACGTCACACGCAATTGCGTGATGACGTCACCGTGCAACTTTATTTATACTTAACAATGTTAAGTATAGGAGGAGGGGGCATGCTGCTTAGAAGCCTGTATCTCGGGCATCTAAGCAGCTACAGACCCCCAAGACGCATTGTTGGAAAGGTAATCACCTAACCTTTCCAACAGTGTAAGTCTTGGGGGTCTGCAAAAAAAATTAAAAAGTTAAAAAAAAAGTTTTCAAACATTTCAATAATAATAAAAATAAAAAAAAATATTAGCACCCAGGTGGGAAATGGCTTAGCAGCCAATAGGATTTTTTCCACCTTAATTCCTATTGGCTTATAGAATTCTATCAGCCAATCGGAATCTAAGAGACACCATCTTGGATGACGTCATTTAAAGGAAACTTCATTGTTGAGAAGACGTCGGAAGAAGAGGATGCTCTGCACTGGATGTCTTGAAGATGGAGTTGCTCCGTGCTGGATGGATAAAGATAGAAGATGCCATCTGGATGAAGACGCCTGCCCGGTTGGATGAAGACTTCGGCCTGCTTGGATGAAGACTTCTGCCGGCTTCATTGAGGACTTCTGATGCTTCATTGAGGATGGATGTCGGGTCTTCAAAAACTGTAAGTGGATCTTCGGGGGTTAGTGTTAGGTTTTTTTAAGGGTTTATTGGGTGGGTTTTAATTTTAGCTTAGGGACTTTGGGCGGAAAAAGAGCTAAATGCCCTTTTAAGGGCAATGCCCATCCAAATGCCCTTTTCAGGGCAATGGGGAGCTTAGGTTTTTTAGATAGGTTTTTATTTGGGGGGTTGGTTGTGTGGGTGGTGGGTTTTACTGTGGGGGGGGTGGTTGTATTTTTTTTACAGGTAAAAGAGCTGATTTCTTTGCGGCAATGCCCCGCAAAAGAGCCTTTAAAGGGCCATTGGTAATTTATTGTAGGCTAGGGTTTTTTTTTATTTTGGGGGGGCTTTTTTGTTTTGATAGGGCTATTAGATTAGGTGTAATTAGTTTAAATATTTGATCATTTCTTTTTTATTTTGTGTAACATAGTGTTTTTTATTTTTTGTTACTTAGTTGTTTTTTATTTTTTGTAACTTAGTTGTTTTTTATTTTTTGTAACTTAGTTGTTTTTTATTTTTTGTAACTTAGTTGTCATTTATTGTAGATTTAAATAACTTGAGTAGGGTTAGGTTTTTAAATATATAATAGGGATGAGTTAATATTTAATGTAAAGTTAGCGGGTTGTTAGGTTTAGGGGTTAATAGCTTAATTTAGTTGATGGCGATGTGGGGGGCTGGCGGTTTAGGGGTTAATAGGTTTAGTAAGTGGTAGTGATGTGGGAGGCCAGGGGTTTAGGGGTTAATACATTTATTTGGTTGCAACGGGGTCCGGGAGTGGCGGAATAGGGGTTAATATATTTATTTAGTTGCGGCGGTGTCTGGGAGTGGCGGGATAGGGGTTAATATATTTATTTAGTTGCAGCGGTGTCGGGGAATGGTGGGATAGGGGTTAATATATTCATTTAGTTGCGGCGGTGTCAGTGAGTGGCGAGATAGGGGTTAATAACATTATTTAGGTGGCGGCGATGTCGGGGGTGGCAGATTAGGGGTGTTTAGACTCGGGGCTTATGTTAGGGTGTTAGGTGTAAACATAGCTTTTATTCTTCCATAGAAATCAATGGGATATCAGGCAGCAGCGAACATAAGCTTTCGCTGCTTTCAGACTCCCATTAATTACTATGGCATCCGCGGCCTCCAGGGTGGTGGATTGAAAACCAGGTACGCTGGGCCGGAATAGTGGTGAGCGTACCTGTTAGCAGTTTGATAACTTGCAAAAGTTGTCAGATAGTGACAAATTTGTATTCGGAACATCTGTAATGACTTAAGCATCGATCTGTGTCGGACTGAGACCAGCGGATCGTATGTTACGTCACAAATTTCAACTTTTGCCGGTCTGTAGGCTTTGATAAATAAGGTAAATCAGGCTCGCCACAATTACTGTCATGCTCGGCCGCTGGGAAGCTCCAGCTGTCCTCTCTGTGTGCTTGATTGGCAGGTAGTCTGAGCCGCCCCTTCCTGATGATGTCACTACCAGTCTTTTTTATTCCTGGCTTCCTGTTTCTTCAGTGCCCGTTTGTTTGTTTCTCTTTGTGGCTCCTGTGAGGACTTCGCTGTGGAAACTCTCTAACTGCTGATTTCCTGTTGCCAAACTCTGCAAAGACTGACTATGCTGGGTTAACCCTCAAACTTCATGATAACCTGTTGCCAAACACTGCAAGTACTGTTTATTCTGTGAATCTCTTAAACTGCATGTTAACCTGTTTCCAAACTCTGCAAGTACAGTTTATTCAGTGTAACCTTCAAACTGCTTGATATCCTGTTCCCAAACACTGCAAGTACTGTTTATTCTGTGAAACTCTCAAACTGCATGTTTACCTGTTGCCAACCTCTGCAAATACTGTTTATTCAGTGTAAACCTTCAAACTGCTTTATATCCTGTTGCCAAACACTGCAAGTACTGTTTATTATGTGAAACTCTCAAACTGCATGTTAACCTGTTGCCAATCTCTGCAAGTAGACTATTCAGTATTAACACTCTAACTGCCTGATAACCTGTTGCCAAACTCTGCAAGGACTGACTACACAGTATTAACCCTCAAACGTTAACCCTCAAACTTCCTGATAACAAGTTACCTACTCCTGCATTATTAACTGTTTCTTGTTTTACCCATCCTCTGTCTGAGTATAAGTGGACTATCCCTGCTCTCCTGATTCTGTGGAAGACATTTCCTGAAACCAGTTCCTTACTCAGAAGTGTATTTGGCTGATATCCTGAATTACTTTGGACTCAGGCTAACTCTGCTCCATATCGTGAGTACATTGTTTTTTAGAGGTTGTCGTGGGGTCACGTCCTGGATTAAACTCAAATCCAGTGCAAGGGTGTTTAGGTTCGCCCTAGCATTTGGGTCTTCTTCTGGACTTTTCCTAACCTGACAGTACGAACGGGCCATAATATGGACCCTGATGAGTTATCCAGGGATGTGGCTCTACTAGGGCAACTTCTGGGAAATCATTCTGCTCATTTGCAATCTTTAGATTCCAAGCTTGACCAGATTACTGCTCTGCTACAAAACCTCTCCACTCCTGCTCAAGCTACGGCGCCTCCTGCTGCAGCTGCTACTAGCTCCAATGCTGTCTTTAACATACCTCAACCTGTTGGACAGTATATACCACGAATCCCACTTCCAGATAAATATGACGGTAATCCTGAAGAATGCCGTGGATTCCTTAATCAATGTCGTTTACACTTCAGGAACAATCCTCAAGTTTTTTCCAATTCTACTTCCAAAATCACCTTTATTATATCCCTCATGAAGGGTAAGGCTCTAGCCTGGGTGTCTCCTCTTTTAGAGAAGAATGATCCTTTACTACAGGATGTGGAATTATTTGTGTTAATTTTTTCTTCTGTTTTTGACAAGCCTGAGAGGTCAGCAGCTGCAGAGGCAGGATTGTTGGATCTGAGACAGGGATCCCTTTCGGTAGCTCAATGTGCTATTGAATTCAAGACTTTAGCCGCAGAAACTGATTGGAACCATGGAGCCTTACAGGCAGCCTTTCGCAAGGGACTTTGCAAACTCCTTAAGGATGAACTTGTATTTCGGGAACTCCCCGATTCATTGGAGGGTCTTATCAATTTGTGTATTACTCTTGACGCCCGGCATGCTGAACGTCTTCAGGAGAGAGATAGGAATCGGAGATCCTTTGTTAATCCTTCTTTTCGTCCACCTATTCGAACCTGAAGTCTGTCTAATAATAATTCCTAATCTCCTGAGTCTGTGGAACCCATGGAAGTAGGAGCTATTAAATTGTCAGAAGCTGAACACCATAGAAGGCGTACTCTTAGATTATGTCTGTATTGTGGTACCAAAGGACATTTACTGAAGGACTGTCCTATCCGGCCAGTAAAAGCCAAGGCTTAACTTTTAATAGAGGGACAGAGTTAAGCCAGAATCCCATGTCTTCCCTCAATTCTAAACTTTTTGTTCCTGTAACTATCACTTTTGGAAACACCAAGTTTCGAGCTCAAGCCCTCATTGACTCTGGAGCTGCTGGGGTTTTCATTGATTCAAACTTTGTTGACTCTCTCAGGATTCTTCTTCAAGCTAAGAAACAGTTAATTAAGGTAACCACTGTTAGTGGACAGCCTCTAGGTTCTGGTATCATACAAAATTCTACCATTCCTCTTCTTTTGTCTGTGGGCATACTCCATTCTGAAATTATTTGTTTTGACGTCATCACTTCTCTCCACATACCGTTGATTCTGGGGTTACCTTGGTTGCAGCTTCATGATCCAGTTTTCTCATGGTCTAAAGGAGAACTTATTTCCTGGGGAACTACCTGTTTCAAACATTGCCTGCAAAATCCCTCAAAACCAACTTGTCCTGTCGTAGCTATGGTGGAAGTTCCTGATTCATTGCCTAATTACTATCATGCCTTTAGTGATGTGTTTTCTAAAAAGGAGGCTGAGACGTTACCTCCACACCGGATATTTGACTGTCCTATCGAATTGTTTTCAGGGACTCCTCTACCTAAGGGAAGGACCTATCCCCTCTCTCGTCAAGAAAATGTCTCTCTTGAGGAATACATAAAGAACAACTTAGCCAGAGGATTTATTCATCCTTCCTCATCACCTGTGGGTGCGGGTTTTTTCTTCATTGGGAAAAAAGATGGAGGTCTCCGTCCCTGTATCGATTATCGGGCCTTGAATCAGATTACTGTCAAAAACAGCTATCCTCTGCCGCTCATTCCTGAGTTATTTGATCGTCTTCAAGGTGCTTCTATTTTTTCCAAGTTAGATCTCCGTGGAGCCTACAATTTGGTCAGAATCCGTAAAGGAGATGAATGGAAGACGGCATTTAACACTAGATTTGGTCACTACTAGTATCTAGTAATGCCATTCGGATTGTGCAATGCACCAGCAGTATTTCAGCACTTTGTTAACAAAATCTTCAGACACTATCTAAATCAATTTGTTATCATTTATCTCAACGACATTCTGATCTATTCCAAAACATTACAGGAACATGTACATCATGTAAGACTGGTACTTCAGAGGTTACAAGACAATTCCCTGTTCGCTAAATTGGAGAAATGCTCTTTTCATCAGAGTTCCATTCCCTTTTTGGGTTATATCATTTCAAAATCAGGATTTGAGATGGATCCTGCTAAACTTTCGGCTATCAAGGACTGGCCCAGACCAACTACTCTCAAATCCCTGCAGAGGTTTCTTGGCTTTGCCAATTACTATAGAAAGTTTATTAAGAACTTTGCTGACATCATGTCTCTGCTCACTTCTCTTACTAAGAAAGGGCAAAATTGTAAGAACTGGTCCACTTCGGCAATACAGGCTTTTGAAACGCTAAAATCATCATTTTTGTTCAGCACCTCTTCTCAGTCATCCAAGTCCTGATCTCCAGTTTATTTTGGAGGTTGACGCTTCTTCTATACCAGCTGGAGCTGTTCTCTCCCAACGTGATCCGACTACTAGCAAGATACATCCTGTGGCATTCTTTTCGAAAAAATTCAATCCTGCCGAGTTAAATTATGATGTGGGCAATAAGGAGCTTTTGGCTATAAAATTAGCTTTGGATGAATGGAGGCATTGGTTAGAGGGTACCAGTCAACCTTTTTTCATTCTAACAGATCATAAGAATCTTTTATACCTCCATACAGCTACTCGTCTCAATCCTCGTCAGGCTCGGTGGGCCTTGTTCTTCTCCAGGTTTAATTTTGTACTTTCCTATGTTCCTGGTTCAAAAAATTCCAAGGCAGATGCTTTATCTAGGCAGTTCCAATCTTCTGAGCCTTCTCCTTTGGATTCTGAACCTATACTACGTCCAGTCAAAGTTTTGGCTCAAGTATCCTCTTTTCCAGTACAGGCTTTACATGCTGCTCAAGTCCGGGTACCATCTTCTTGCAAACTACCTTCTGGTATCCTGTATGTACCCAAAGGATTACGTCTTAAGCTTTTACGTTGGGCTCATGACAACATTTCAGCAGGTCATCCTGGAGTAACCAATACTTTGTGGAAACTGAAGCAGCATGTTTGGTGGTCCACTATGAGGAGGGATGTTAAGGATTATATTGCTGCTTGTAGTTCTTGTGCTTTGAACAAACAATCTTCTCATCGACCGTTTGGTCTATTACACCCTCTTCCTATTCCTCATTACCCTTGATCTCACTTATCCATGGACTTTGTTACAGATCTTCCTGTTTCTGCTGGAAATACGACCATTTGGGTAGTGGTGGATCGGTTCTCAAAGTCTGCTCACTTCATACCTCTTCCAGGCTTGCCTTTAGCTCAAAGACTTTCTGAACTCTTTGTTCTACATGTATCTCGTTTACATGGTTTTCCCACTGACATAGTCTCAGATCGCGGAGTTCAATTTGTTTCCAAGTTTTGGAGGTCTTTTTGTAAGCACTTCGGAATCAACATATTCTCTTTCTACTGCACATCATCCTCAATCCAACGGACAGACTGAGCGTGTAAATCAAGCCTTAGAATCTTTTCTTAGACATTATGTAGATCATCACCACTCCAACTGGTCTCAGTTATTGCCTTTGGTGGAATAAGCTCACAACTCATGCTATAACGCCTCATTACAGACCTCTCCCTTTAAGGCAGCTTATAGTTTTGAACCTAGAACCTTTCCTATGATTACCAGTTCTACTGAAGTCCCTGGAGCAGATCGTATTGTGAAAAATCTCAGTAACCACTGGCAACTCATTCGTCAAAATCTACTTTCCTCTTCCTTAAGACACAAGAGATATGCTGATCGCAGAAGGTATAAGACTCCTTTACTTCGTATTCATACGTCTAAAACAACCTTGTACTAAGTTGGGTCCTAAGTAAATTGGACCTTTTCGAATTGTTTCCAAAGTTTGTTCTTCTGCATACCGCCTGGCTTTACCCAAGACTCTCAAGATCCATCCACTGTTTCATGTCTCCTTACTCAAGCCAGTCATCTACAACCGGTACTCTATCAAGAGTAAACCACCTCCTCCACTTTCCGTAGAGGGAACTTCTGAGTTTTAAGTCAGCCAGATTTTGGATTCCAAGCTACGGGCAATCGGCTGTACTACCTGGTCCATTGGAAAGGTTATCATATCGCTGAACGATCTTGGGAACCAGCCTCTCATGTTCATGCTCCAGCTCTTGTCAAGTCTTTTCACAAGAAATACCCTGCCAGGCCCAGTCGGGTCCCCAGGAGGGGTCCTTGAGGAAGGGGCACTGTCACGCTCGGCCGCTGGGAAGCTCCAGCTGTCCTCCCTGTGTGCTTGATTGGCAGGTAGTCTGAGCCGCCCCTTCCTGATGATGTCACTACCAGGCTTTTTATTCCAGGCTTCCTGTTTCTTCAGTGCCCGTTTGTTTGTTTCTCTTTGTGGCTCCTGTGAGGACTTCACTGTGGAAACTCTCTAACTGCTGATTTCCTGTTGCCAAACTCTGCAAAGACTGACTATGCTGGGTTAACCCTCAAACTTCCTGATAACCTGTTGCCAAACACTGCAAGTACTGTTTATTCTGTGAATCTCTCAAACTGTATGTTAACCTGTTTCCAAACTCTGCAAGTACAGTTTATTCAGTGTAACATTCAATCTGCTTGATATCCTGTTGCCAAACACTGCAAGTACTGTTTATTCTGTGAACCTCTCAAACTGCATGTTTACCTGTTGCCAACCTCTGCAAATACTGTTTATTCAGTGTAAACCTTCAAACTGCTTTATATCCTGTTGCCAAACACTGCAAGTACTGCTTATTCTGTGAAACTCTCAAACTGCATTTTAACCTGTTGCCAATCTCTGCAAGTACTGACTATTCAGTATTAACCCTCTAACTGCCTGATAACCTGTTGCCAAACTCTGCAAGGACTGACTACACAGTGTTAACCCTCAAACTACCTGATTTCCTGTTGTCTTACTCTGCGACTGCAAGTACTGACTATTCAGTATTAACCTTCAAACTGCCTGATAACCTGTTGCCAAACTCTGCAAGGACTGACTACACAGTGTTAACTCTCAAACTTCCTGATAACAAGTTACCTGCTCCTGCATTATTAACTGTTTCTTGTTTTACCCATCCTCTGTCTGAGTATAAGTGGACTATCCCTGCTCTCCTGATTCTGTGGAAGACATTTCCTGAAACCAGTTCCTTACTCAGAAGTGTATTTGGCTGATATCCTGAATTACTTTGGACTCAGACTAACTCTGCTCCATATCGTGAGTACATTGTTTTTTAGAGGTTGACGGGGGGTCACGTCCTGGATTAAACTCAGAGTGCAAGGGTGTTGTTTAAGTTCGCCCTAGTATTTGGGTTTTCTTCTGGACTTTTCCTAACCTGACAATTACGCTGCGGAATTCCAGTGTATTTGCGGTTGACGGCTTGATAAATAGGCCTCTCAATATACTACAAGATGCTTTTTTCCCTGCTAACATTAGATTTTCATATTTAGTAGCAGAGCACTATAATGGTTTTGTTGGTATGGTATGGTCCAACTCCATATGGTATGGTCCAACTCCATACTACATTTGTGACATTGCCTGTGAATATCAGTACTTTAAGTTTTAACTACAAGAAAATAAAAGCAGACGTTCATGCTAGTATCTCTCCATTACAGATGTTTTGTATTTATTTATTTATGTATTTATTTTGATAGAAATTATGTTGAATGTATAAAAAGTTTTTTTACCCAGAAAACAAACTGCTATAAATTGGGTTGACAACTGTGCATCATGCATTGGTATTGTGGCCAATCAAGTGGTTAAATCATTTGCAATAAAAGGGTTAAATATTGCTATCTCTGTGATACTATTAATGCTGTAAAATACTTACTTGGTAACATAGAACAACCCACGGGGTCAGGAAGTCATGGCTCATAGAATTACAATTCTTGTTCTTCTCTCTATGAACCATTTGATTTAGGTTCCTTTGATAGTTGATTTATATTTAATATAATAATAATAAAGTTTTGTTAAACCATGAGCTCACAGGGTGATGACTGTAATGTACAATTAAACTGAAGTTTAAACCTATAGGCATGTGTATGTATGTATGTATGTGTGTATATGTCTGTGTGTGTATTTATGCATGTATGTGTGTGTGTGTGTATTTATGCATGTATGTGTGTGGGTGTGTGTATGTTTGTGGAACCAGCAGATTACAGACCTTGTTACTACAATATTGGGGAGTAAACAGTGTCACTATAGAGTACCACTATATACAGTACGGGGGGGGCTGGACCATGTCACAGACTACTGTGGTCACTATATAAAGTACTGGGGTGGGTAGGGTCAGGACAGCCACTTCACCGGCAGATTACAGACTGTGTCACTAACTCACTATATACAGTACTGGCGGGTTAAACAGTGTCACTATATACAGAAATAGGGGATCAGACCATCTCACAGACTGTGGGCACAGGGTACCCCCTTTTGAAGACATGTAATCTGATTCACAATTTGTTCTGTTTTAAATGTTAAAAAAAATAGATATGTATAAAATTCACATTTTTTGGGGGGTGGGGGGCCTTCTTAGATTCCTTCACCTGGGCCCTGTGGTTTCTAGTTACGCCTCTGATGAGAACCAATAGAAATGAGAGAATAAGTAAATCATGAACACAAAATCTGGAAACACTGTTGTGCAAAGGCTTTCATACAATGCCTGTATGCATTCATTTTCACAGTAGTGTAATATCAATTTACAGTATTCTCATTTATCAAAAAGCCATTTTTCTCCATAAGCATGTCACGTTATGATAGTGTGACAATAACAGAACATGATCCTGTAAGTAAACCCTATTCTGTACATTGAAAAATCATAGTTATGCATGATTGATGAGGCTCAGTTTCAATGTTAGAAATGTCGCCATTTTGCCAATACACAATTTACAGTATAAGGACTGTTTAAAGTCTAGTTTTGTAAATTAAAAAAGTTGCATTCATTTTCTTCTGCAAAATATTAATATCACGCACAATTAAAGGAAAACCTTGCTAAATTTGAAAAACAAACAAAAAACATTATTTTAAATCTATTTTCAAAAAAATGTATAATAAGCCGTGTTACAGTATAATGCATATGAATAACACATACTAAATACATGCTCAGTTTACCCATAATGCCCCAGCTCAGATAGATACATAATTAATTTACAAGTTTTGCTATTATTTTGGAAATTAAAAGGTTAATTTCACACCAGTAAATTGTTATCATTTCACTTTGTACAAATCTATCTACCTGTAATGTAAGGGATGGACATGCTTGTAATACGAGCGCACAGATGCTTGTGCTATACTTGCGTATCAGTTTCACCTGAGTACAATTACCGTTAGATGTCTAACGCAAAATAGTTTCCCACTTTTAATCTAGGCCAAGATATTTAAAAGGGATACCAAAAAGACTTCACGTTGCCACTTTCATTATGGCATCATATTTTGCTAACGTTCCTTTTAAATCTGCATCTCATGGAATTCAGAACTTGACCCTGCTACATGCTGCCCAGTGATTGCTTTATATGTTGAGGAACTCATTTATATGGGTCCCTAATTGACCACCGCAAAGGAGAAAAGATAAAAAATAATTTAATCTTTTCATGGGTGTGTACAAATGTCCTATTAGTTTCATGTTAACTCAAATAGATTTAAAGGGATATGAAACATAAATATTTTCTTTTGTGATTCAGACAGAGAATACCATTTTTAAAAAGATTACAATTTACTTCTACTAACAAATGTTCTTTGTTCCCATGATATTCTGTTTTGAAGAGATACCTAAGCACTACATGGTAGGAATTAGTGCTGCCCTCTAGGGTTTTTGCAAATCGATAGAATTCTTGCAAACTGTTGCCATATAGTGTTCCGGAAATAGGCCGGCTCCTAACCATACGTTCCTGCTTTTTAACAAAAGACAACAAGAGAACAAAGAAAAAATGATCAGAAGTCAATTAGAAAGTTGTTTAAAATTGCATTTTGGGTTTCATATCCCTTTAATTCTCTATGAGTAAACAGTTAATATGTTTAATCGCTGCCCTTTCATTTAAATGATCCTTTTTTTTTTTTTAATTTAAGCTCATTTTAAGATGCCAAACAATAGTATTTACAGAAAAATACTACTTCTGGAAGAAATAAATAAACCTGGGGCTGAAATACAACAGTCAATAATCTGACAGGATATGAAGATGTGTTAGCTAAAGAAGTAGCAGGGCTTGATGAAAGAGATATGAAGAAAAGGGATAGGGATTTATTACATAATATAAAATGGAAGGAGAAAGGTTTAGCAGCATCAAAGCAGCAAAGAGATCAAACAGGATAACAATAGTGAAGCTACCTTGAGAATTAGCTTCCTGGAAGTCATTAGCTACTGTTTCAGCTCAATGAAAAACAGATTGCAAAGACTCTAGGAGAGCATGAAAATTGACCATGCAGGAGAAAGCCAGACATTCAAGCAGTTTAAAGTGAAATGTGAAGCTACCGGTAGCAAACTAGGTCAGGAGGTGTTATTTATGAAAATTGGTGTGACAACTGAATGCACGAAGGATTAGGAGTAAGTGCCAGGGAAAGAAACAAAAGGAGCAGCGTTAGGATTGAAGGTCACAAAATGACCTAATAAACTATTATTATTATTATTATTATTATTATCATTATTATTATTATTATTATTATTATTATTATTATTATCATTATTATTATTATTATTATTATTATTATCATTATTATTATTATTATTATTATCATTATTATTATTATTATTATTATTATTATTATTATTATTATCATTATTATTATTATTATTATTATCATTATTATCATTATTATTATTATCATTATTATTATTATTATTATTATTATTGTTGAGGGTGAATAAAAGCATTATAGGAGAAATAATGTTACAGACAAATTGATTGATTTATTCATAATATGCACTGTTGAAATGGAACCAAAGACAAATCTTCATATGGACAAATGTGGCCATCAGTATGATTCAAATTCCATTGGTGCCAAATGTCAGATCAGGGCTTACTGCAGGGTGCATGAACTTATTACTGAAACTTTTAAAGTAACCATAAATGTAAATGAAAATAAATTGCAAACATACTTCTAATTGTATCTCTATGGCCATTTAAAGTACCAGTGTTAAAGCATCCTAGCCTTGTGTTAAAGAATCCATGATGGTTTTTAGGGCCCATATGTTAAAGCTAAGAGATCAGTGAGGTATGATCTATGACCCATGGCAGCAGAGACCATGACATAACTTTTTTACTATGCATTTCCTCGGGAGGTTTAGGATATTCTAATATGAGCTTAAAGGGACAGTCTACAATAGAATTGTTGTTGTTTTAAAAAATAGATAATCCCTTTATTACCCATTCCCCAGTTTTGCATAACCAACACAGTTATATTAATATACTTTTTACCTCTGTCATTACCTTGTATCTAAACCTCTGCAGACAGCCCCCTGATCACATGACTTTTTATTTATTATCTATTGACTTGCATTTAGTAGCGTTGTGCTAAATCTTTAATAACTCCTCGGGCGTTAACACAATGTTATCTATATGGCCCACATGAACTAGCAGTCTCTTGCTGTGAAATGAAAGTGAAAGGAAATAAAAAAGCATGTGATAAGAGGTTGTCTATAGTGGCTTAGAAATAGGCAGATATTTAGAGGGTTAAATGTTATAAAGTAAATTAATATATCAATGTTGGTTGTGCAATGCTGGGGAATGGGTAGTAAAGGCATAGGGGCCGATTTATTAAAGTGCGGACGGACATGATATGATGTAGTGTATCATGTCCGCCGCACATACACTGTCAGCATTTATCATTGCGCAAGCAGTTCTTGTGAACTGCTTGTGCAATCCCGCCCCCTGCAGATTCTCTGCCAATCGGCCGCTAGAAGGGGGTGTCAATCAGTCCGATCGTATAGGATCGGGCGGATTGATGTCTGCAGCCTCAGAGCAGGTGGAAAAGTTATGGAGCAGCGGTCTTTAGGCCGCTGCTTCATAACTACTGTTTCCAAGGAGCCTGAAGGCTCGCGCGGAAACAGTGGCATCAAGCTCCATTTGAAGCTTGATAATTCGGCCCCATTATCTATCTTTTTAAACAATAACAATTTTTGTGTAGACTGTCCCTTTAATAGATGACTTTCCAAATAAGTATTCACAAAGGAATTTGAACCATGGACACTGACTGGCAATAGAGGTAAGACAATGTTTCAACTAAACTATACAATATTTTGTAACTGTTTCACTCATTTCAGTTTGACAGGACACATTTGCTTAGCCATTTGATCCATCTTTGGCAAAAGTAAAACATGCTTACAAGCAAGTTGTATATACAGATAATGCCCCATGTGATTTGTTTATTCTGTGCAGATAAACTTCACTTTTAACCCATATTTATGTATGCTCTTTCTCACAAATTGACATCCATTATTTTCAGCTGTCCATTAATATAATACAATTGTGTTTTATAGAGGCATATAAGTAAAATAATAATAATAATAACAAGTTAAAGGGACACTAAACGATGCAAAAAACGTATCTGTAATCGCAAGATTCTTTGATTATAATTATATGTGTAATATGCTTTGCGTTTCATATTCTTACCATTTTCGATATATGCTTCTTCTTATTTATATTTTTGCCAAACCCACTGCTTGCCTATTCTTTTGCATCCACAAATCCTGGACGATAACCTGAGTTAACAAAATGTCGGATTTTCATCGTTATGCGCATGCGCGATCTTTATGGCTTGTCATAGAATACTTCACTCTCCAGCAGACGCTCTGAATTGATGTTAAAAGAAGATGACAACGCTGCATAAAGCAGGTAAGATTGAAGCGCTGTACTGCGAGAATCTCCCTAACAATAATGAGCATTATATCAATAATTATTTTTATAAGTGTCCTATCAAAGGTAGAATCTGCGCGTGCGCGCTTGAACGTATCGTAGTGCGCATGCGTCCGGTGATGAAATAGAGAGATAATTATATGCACGAAAATGCAATCAAATTGGCAATTTAGTTTGTTAGTGGACGGCCCATAATAGAGGGTTGGCTTCAGTGACGTCATATTTTAAATGTAAATTATATGGTTATTACATTATGCATGATCGTTTTGATGTAAAATAAGGTACGTTATGATCTATAACCGTTAGTGATTAGAATTAGATGATCTAATTGTGCTTGAAAATGTAAAGTTTTGGAATCCTTTAAATGTAGTATTTAATACAGTGGTAGTTAATGATATTGAAGTCCCAAGCCAAACAAATGTTGAGTACCTTGACCATTATGACAGCTGCCAAGTAATACTAATAGCTCCAGCAACTATAACATAATAGCAACAGTATTACATTACTGTCACTAGTATGTACATCAGGCAAAATTCTACAGCCAACCCTTTTTTTTGTATTGACATTTAAAAGCTGTTATACTACTGCTATTAGGCAGCCAAAATGCAACAAAAAGGACAAAAAAACAAATGATTCTTCGCCTGGAGTTAACCCCGACCTGAACTAAATAAAACCTCCCCTACATGAATTAGTAGTTTTCATTTTTTGGGGATAGATGTGGGGGTAGTAGGTGTTGTGGGGGTTATCATGGGGGAGATAATCATGTAGATAGAAATAGAGGGTGGAGGATGTTTGGTTTAAGGGGGGTTTGTGGTGGGAAATTTTGCTGGGGGGGGCAGATAAGATTTGGTTGTTATAAATTGTGCTAGGGACATAGTCATAATTAGAGTTAATTGTAATGGGACAAGGTTGTGTTTAGGGTTCATTGTACTGGAATAATCTAATTAACTAATTTACTATATGTGATAAAGCAATAAAACACTGGGAGCTAGATTACAAGTGGAGCACAAACATTTGCGCCCGAATGATAAGGGGTATAACGCAAGGGTTTGAGCTCATCGGGCTTACCACTCAGGAGTTGAAAGTTAAAGCGATCGTTTGAGCGCAATCATGATTTACAATAGAATGAGTACTACGACTTCAGAGCTCTGGTTAACTGTTTCGCAAAACTAAAAAGTGTCACAAAACACATCAAAGATGCATTACAAAGTACACTTGCAGTCATAATAACACTATCTAATTAAAATTATTTTTTTTTTAAATATTGGACACAAAAGTTCTAAAGGCTCAAAGATATAAGTTAGAAAAAAATATAAGTTAGAAAAAAAGGCAAGCAAAGGGATTTAACATTGACATGGATACATATACATTTCTAAAGATGGATATGTATGTATATATATATATATATATATATATATATATATATATATATATATATATATATATACAGTATATATGTGTGAGTAAGTGTATGTGTATGTGTATATATATATATACAGTATATATGTGTGAGTAAGTGTGTGTGTATGTGCTTATATATGTATGTACAGACATATATACCCATATAAACACATAAATACATATGTATACATATTTAGACATAAATATAAGTGTATTGGAGCCCTTTGCCGTTAAGTAGATGAAAACGTGTAGAGGCATATTTATGCAATATTTATATTTAATAAAGGTTTTAACTATGTATTTACAACTTCCAATGTTCCGCGCATAGCAGAATATGTTCTAAGTATTTATAAATAGATATTCGTATATGCAGTATATATATATATATATATATATATATATATATATATATATGAATAAATAGAACATATTATGCTATGTAAAGAATATTGGTATATAAAATATTCCTATTTTTATGTTGAGTTAGCGCAAATGAGAATGTGCAATTGTGCTTGCATGAGAGTGGGGTGTCTTTTTTCCACTTTTTTCACCATTAACTTCTATAAGGGGAATATCTGAACGTGCACGCGATATTCTAACTTTGGATTTTTGTGTTAGTCAGGTTACCACTATAGCAAAAATAGTTTACTTTCAACTTGTAATACCAGCACAACCCGTGTACAAAAATCTTACTTCTAGTGCAATTAACGCTCAAGCGGGAGCATTAATTTGTGCTTCACTCATAATTTGGCCCAGTGTGAGGTAAGTTTGAAAAATATGTATAATGTATTATAACCTTGTTTGCTGCATCAGTTTTTAAAAGCCAAACTGAAGCCAAACTCCTAGTTTAAGTTAGCCATTCCGGACTTGCTGCTGTAGTAGACACAGCTAGCCATAGTGATTGCTGCCCCTTTAAGGCTATAAAAATGGAAGCTTTAGAATGTCATATAGATGTGAGCTACAAATAGAGAGCTGTCACTGAATAATACTAGTGTGCGCCCCAAAAAAAAACCATGATCTATTTTTATACACAAATAAATATCTCTAAAATATTTTTTCAGATTTACTTGCTTTTTGCACACAATCCCCTTTCTATCTATCTGCCGTCCAAATTTTAACCAAACCATGTTAAACCTTTTTACTGATAGTGCCAAATGGAGATTTTGACCTTCAAGCAATCTGAAAAAATACTGAACCAGATTATCACAAAATGTAAGAAACTATAAACTACAAAACTGGTATTTATTTAATGGTATGTTTAATCATTTAAACTGCTCAGCCATAAAACACCTATAAGGTTAATACACTTATTAAAAGAAAACAAAAGAATATATGACAGAAGCCAAAGAAACAATCAAGAGTAATACTATTATGTATTTATATAATTTCTGGTTCACTTCTGGTTTATTCTGACCAGACAAAAGCAGATGTAGGAGGAGATAAAAACTGGCATGGCACAGAAACACACAACAACACACTTCATTCTGCCTATAACTCCAAATCTCCAATGGTAGCTATATTTTACTGTAATCCTGGCTAACATGACACCTGTAAAGGGGTATATAGAAAATGGGTCGATATTGTCATGAGATGCAGGACATATGCAGGACACAGCAATGATGGTACAACTCTATTTTATTACAGAGCACAGAAACATACATCTAGTCAGGTTGATTTCACTAACTAACTGCGACACAGACTACCGGACCTAAGCCCCGCCCCCAATAAGTGACATCACATCCTGCTCTCATAACCCTTTTTGGCCTCTTCATCCCTCCTAAGGACTTCGTCCCGAGGAACAGGGCCAGGCGGCTTAAAGACACCCACTGAGGGTAAAGTGGTGCGAATCTGGCGTCCTAGCATCAGCTGTGCCAGGCTAAACCCGGTAGCTTGAATGGGCGTCGCCCTGTATGACAAGAGGGCCAGGTACGGCTCAGATTGCTTTAGAATGGATTTTGTTGTTTGAACTGCCCTTTCAGCCATTCCGTTGGCCTGCGGATAATGTGGACTTGACGTGGAATGTACAAAGTCATATTCCCTGCTGAAAGCACTGAACTCTGTAGAAGCGAACTGCATACCATTATCACTCACCAGCTCCACTGGAATGCCCCACCGGGCGAACAAGCTCTTCAGGCGAATGATAACGGCTTGACTTGTGATATCATTCAGGGGTGCAACTTCCAAATACCTGGAATAGTAGTCGATCACAACAAGGAACTTTTTTCCGTGCAGTTCACACAAATCAGCAGCTATTTTCTGCCACGGCCCCGCAGGCAGCGGAGTAGAAATCAAGGGCTCCCTTCTCTGAGTAGGCTGGCGTTCCCGGCAAAAGGCACATTTAGACACGTGATTTGCAATGTCGGAGCTGATCCCAGGCCACCACACAGCTGTAGCTACCCTTTCTCTGCACTTTGTAATGCCTAAGTGGCCATTGTGAATCCTGTTTAACATCTACTTCCTCCTGCTGACAGGAATTACAATGCGGTCTTGGAATAGCACCAACCCCTCCAGCTCAGTGAGCTGCGACCTCTCTGGCTGGTAAGCACATAAAGACATCCAGGCTGCCCGGCTCTCGGGCCAGCCTTCTTTTATGTACTTTATAACCTCTTGCAGATCTGTGTCCAAATATGTCTCTTTCTTTATTTCCTCCAGTTTCCTTGAATAAATGGACTTAGAGGCCAGAACTTAATCAACATACACTTTCACATCAGATTCTGTGGAGGATTCTTCAGCAGCAGCCAGCGGGAGCCTGGATAGTGTATCCGCCGCAACCAGTTGTTTCCCCGGCACATGCACTGCCTGAACATTGAACCTGAGCAGTCTCATTAAAAGTCTCTGGCATCTCAAGGGTGTTTTGTCAATGTCATAAGAGTTGATAAGAGGGACTAGCGGTTTGTGGTCAGTTTCCAGACTAAATTTCTCCAAACCCACTAGATAACGCTGAAAGCGCTCACAGGCCCAAACTGCAGCCAGGCACTCTTTCTCAATTTGAGCGTATTTTGACTCTGCAGCCGTCAGTGTGCGGGAACAGTAGGCGATGGGCTGTAGTTTATTTTCATTTAACTGCAGGAGTGCAGCCCCCAACCCATAACTGCTTGCATCAGCACTAACCACAGTCTTTTTTGAAGGGTCGTAGAACCCCAGCACTGGAGCAGATCTCAGCAGGGACTTGGCCTGCAGAAAAGCTTTTTCTTGTGAAGGTCCCCAGACCCAGGCAACGTCTTTCTTAAACAACTCTGTGATAGGTTGTAAAACTGTTGATAAATCTGGAAGAAACTTGCCCACGTAATTTACAAGGCCCAATATCTGTCTCAGCTCATGTACATCAGAAGGACTTTTCATCTATTCAATAGCACAAATTTTCTCGGGGTCTGGCTTAATGCAATCCCCGTTGATGATATGCCCAAAGTAACATAATTCAGTTTTCCTAAAATGACATTTTTCTTTATTCAGCTTCAGCCCAGACTCTTTGATAGCCTGTAGCACACAACTTAAACGCTGATCATGCTCCTCCACTGTAGACCCATACACTAGAATGTTGTCCATGACGACCGCTGTGCCCACGTGGTCACTCAGGAGAGAACTAATTTCCCTTTGAAAGAGTTCAGGAGCGGAGGATATCCCAAAGGGGAGTCTGCAGAAGCAGAACCGACCTACCGGTGTGATAAAGGTAGTCAGTTTACGGCACTTTGGATCCAGGGGGATCTGCCAAAAGCTGCTAGAAGCGTCTAATGTGGAAAAGAACTTCGCCCCAGCCAACTTTGGAGCTATATCTTCTAATGTCGGCAGCACAAATCTCTCTCTCTTCACTGCCTCATTCAACCTTTTCAGGTCCACACAGATGCGCACCTTTCCGTTTTTCTTTGTAACTGGAACAATGGGGGCACACCAATCAGTCGATTCAACAACCTCTTCAATAACCCCCATAGACTTCATGCGCATAAGCTCTTTCTCCACTTGAGGCATGAGCGGGAACGTAATTCTACGGGGAGTAGAAATACTGTATGGGACTGCGTCACTTTTAAGTGCTATACGGACTGGTTTGCAATTCAGTAGGCCCAACTCGCCAAAGATATCTTCGGAAATCTCATTCACTCTGGCCATGAGGCCCAAGTCACAGGCTGCTTTTCTGCTCAATAAATTGTTAACACTCTGACCTCGAATCACATGCACCGACATGGTGAACTTTCTTTGCTTGTATTCACAGCTGGCAAGAAATTTCCCCACACAATCAATGCGGCCACCAGGACTATGGACATTTGTAGTAACCTTCGCCAGCTGGGGCTGTCGAGGCAGTTTCATAAATTCAGCAAAAGACATTACAGTGATCTCTGCTCCTGTGTCAATCTTAAAATCAACTTTGGCTCCCATTACAGTAAAAGTAACTTTCCAATGTTCCTGAGCTTGGCCATTCCACAACGGACCACACAAAAGACACTTCCTGACCCTCCTGATCACTGTCCACCTGCATCTCCTTAATGTATTCTGTTTTACACACCACTTCAAAATGGCCCATTCTGTTACATTTTCTGCATCTTTTATCTCTGGCCGGGCATATAACACTCTGATCATGGGCACGGTAGCACCGTGTGCGTCGGGCATGTTGTGCCCATCCACTTCTAGGCCTTTCCATTATTTTAGATCTACCGCTCACACTGTGCCTTTCACTAGCAGTTTTCCTGGACTGTTGCACTTCATCCACAATACTCTCAGACCTCAGATCAGCACTTTGCTTTTTCACCAGTTCACTCTGGCGGGCCATCCTAATAGCCCCATCTAATGTTAAATCAGGCTCTAACTACAGCTTCAGTGAGACTTCAGCATCTGCAATTCCAATAACTATTCTGTCTCTGATTTGCTCTTCTTTAGCAACACCAAACTCACAGAATTCAGCTAGTTCATACAGGCTGTGCACAAATGACTCCACCGATTCTCCCACACGCTGATTACGTTTGTGAAAACAAGCTCTCTCATGAATCACATTTCTTTTGGGCACAAAGTGGGCACTGAGTTTATCCATAACTATATCAAAGTTAAATTCTTCCCCTTCTTGGAAAATTAAAGCATTGAACACTGGCTCCACATCTTTCCCCATAGAGTATAAAAGAGAATTAACTTGTACATCACCACTCTCCTTGTTCAGTTTGGAAGCAATCCTGAAGCGCTGAAACCGCTGATGCCATGTGGGCCAAGCTGCAGGCTGAGAGAAGTCAAAAGGCTCAGGTGGGGTAAACTTTGACATTGCAATAGATCAGGAACAGAAGCGCAGGCCAGAACTTCTGACACCATGTCATGAGATGCAGGACATATGCAGGACACAGCAATGATGGTACAACTCTATTTTATTACAGAGCATAGAAACATACATCTAGTCAGGTTGATTTCACTAACTAACTGCGACACAGACTACCGGACCTAAGCCCCGCCCCCAATTAGTGACATCACATCCTGCTCTCATCACAGATATATCAAGCTACGGCAGATGGGGCGAACATACACGCCCCTGTCCACTGCAGCTCACCTCTGGCAGGCTGAATTCCTCTGCCGGAATTCTGCATTGCCCAAGAATGCAATTTTGCGCTCTTGTGCAACGCCGCCCCCTGCCCGGGCACAGCTAATCACGCCTGGGCAGGAGCTATCAATCTCCACAGTCAGACGATACTGGGGTTAGGGAAGCAGCAGTCTGATGACCGCTGCTTCATAAATATGGACTACAGGTTCTCTTGTGAGAACCTGCAGTCATAGGGGGGGCGAAGGCTGCTGAAGTCTTTGATAAATTTACCCCAATAAAGGGCTAGATTACAAGTTGGACACATATGATTGTACTCTGGTTTTCACTATCTTTTGTACTGTGGTTAAATTTCAATCATATTACAAGTTGAGCGCAATCACGATTTACGCTTGAATCATTACCACAATCTCACAGCTGTGGTTAACTGTTTTACAAAATTAAAAAGTCTCAGAAAACACATCAAAAATACATAACAAAGTACAGTTACACTCATAATAACACTGTCTGATAAAAAAAAAATATATGGCAGACAAAAGTTATAAGGTTTTAAAGATATGAGATCTTAGGTGTTAGGGGGAAAAAAGGCAGACAAAGAACTTTAGCATAGAGATACATACAATTACATCTCTAAAGATGGATATGTATGTATAGATATATGTCTATATATGTGTACATATGTATTTATGTATTTATATGTGTATATATGTATTTACAGACATATATACAGAAATAAATACATATGTATACATCTATAGACATATATAGAAGTGCCATTAGATAATGAAAACATGAAAAAGCATATTTATGCAATATTTATAATTTCATGTCGGGTTTGCACATATTAGAATATGTGATCAGGCTTGCGCATATAAGTGGGGGGTTTTCCACTTTTTTTATGCATTGTTTTCTATGGGGGAATACCTTATTGTTTGTGCGACAGTCTAATTGTGCTAGAAGTAAGCTATTTTCGCTTGTTGGGTTAGCGTAAGAGGGATAAGTTTTAAAGGGGCACTGTACCCAAATTTTTTCTTTTGTAATTCAGAAAGAGCATGCAATTTTAAGCAACTTTCTAATTTACTCCTATTATCAATTTTACTTCGTTCTCTTGCTATCATTATTTGAAAAAGAAGGCATCTAAGCTTTTTTTTGGTTTCAGTACTCTGGACAGCACTTTTTTATTGGTGGATGAATTTATCCACCAATCAGCAAGGACAACCCAGGTTGTTCACCAAAAATGGGCCGGCATCTAAACTTACATTCTTGCATTTCAAATAAAGATACCAAGAGAATGAAGAAAATTTGATAATAGGAGTAAATTAGAAAGTTGCTTAAAATTTCATGCTCAATCTGAATCACGAAAGAAAATTTTTGGGTACAGTGTCCCTTTAACTTTGAATTCATAATATCAGCTCAATACAGGGGCACAAGAAGGATAACTTTTAACTTTCAATTCATAATAGCTCAATACGAGGAGCACAAGTTTAACTCTAGTGCAATTAGCGCTATAGCTGAAGCGCAAAATACCGCTCCACTTGTAATCTGGCCCAAAATGGACCAATGGACACTAGGGATGGGTGAATGTCTATATTTTGACAAGTGAAATAAAGATCAAAGGTTCTTCTTGACATCCGTCCTACCATTAGAATATTACTATAGAACAAAACTTTTAACAATTTCATGGGGATATTGATTTTAAAAGAATTGCATTGAAGTCAAATTTGGAGTATTAATATTTAAATATTGAAAATACATTTAATATTCAAAAGCTACACTCAATAAAGAGATTTTTTACAGCTACTTGCTAAAAATGCAGAGAACTTTCATAGAATGATGAGAACAAAACATGTTGAATGTTCATCAAGCAAAACAGAACAAAGGGTGCGTGGCCAACATTCTATTTTTTTTTTTTTTTTTTTACAAATATTTTGCAATATTTACCTTTCCCTAAAGGGGAATTCAGTAAACTCCACCAATGTGCCCAAATATTTTTAAGGGAAAAAAATAATCACATATAAGCCATGGAACTAAGCTAGGGTTGTCACCTTAGCTATGGTTTTCCTGGACAGTTATGAGTTACACATGCTGCAGGGTTTGTAGGGAGGGACATGAATAGTGCTGTCCAGCACTACTTATGTTGTTCAAAGGCGCAATATATGTTCTTCCCAGCATACCCTGCAGCGTTAGTAACTCATAACTGTCCAGAGAAACATGGCTTAGGTGGCATCCCTAAAAGCTGACATTTTATGTTAAATTCTTTTTATTAGGTGACATTATTATAACAGACAATGCACGTTGAGTAAATTAGGGAATTTCGTGCAGTTCAAAATGATTAGCTGTCTTTAATGAACTTTAATGTAATGAATAGATATATGCAAGCAATAGTGCAATAATGAAATACACTAATTATCTTATAAGATTAAAAAAATATATAGATTCTTCTTGCGAAATATTGAACCTAAAACCACTTTTATTTATTGCTTATATTAAAGGGACAGAAAAAACAACTTGTAATTACAAGACATTTCTGTTGTGTTACAATGGAATAACATATCAGCCAAGTCTCAATGTTTTTAAAACAAGCTAACAACCTTTTCACTGCAATTGTTTTTCAATGGCCAAACTGCACATGCCATCTGCCTTCTTTAAAGGAGCCAATCCGGGCTTTAGTCTGAAGACAATAAGGCTAGTCAAAGTCATAATGTTAGTATAAAATGCATTGTTTTGCAGTTATCAGTTAAAGACAAATATGGATATATATGTAGCAGGGTTAGCCTTGATACGTCAGCAGGGTGCATTTCAAGTTCTGAGAATTAGAACATCCTCAATTTTCAGAGCCAAATTACATGTAAAATGGACAAAATAAATAATGAATGTATACTCCAAAGATGTTTTACCATGAATAACTAAACATTCTATATAAAAATCTCAAGGTACAACACCTTACATATACATATTACAGATTACAGGTGGCACACATCAGAATTTTTCTGTATTAAAAATAAAATTTTAACGCAAGCGGGTTAGTTTACTTTCAACTTGTAATATGCATGTAAGCATGGTCGTGATATTGCTTATCGCAACCCGCACTAACTTTAGCTCACCACTTGTAATCTAGCCCTTAATCAGTAAGACTTATGCCCTAAAAAAAAATTAAATACCCTGGAACCATGAAGAAACTTTGTAAACATTTAAGTCTTTATAATGAACACATGAGTGTTAATATTTAATGGTAAAGATTAAAATAGCTGTCCTCAGTCAAAGACAAATAGTAGAGCCAAACATAAGTACTTCATAGCATAGCTCTAAGTCAGGGACGTTAACACTTCTTTGTCAGCTGTATATAACATTTAAATGTCAAAATGAAATCTTCGTATAACTTGGTAAAATCTTCAGAATAGGTTTTGCAGCTAAACTAAAAAGCAACCCCTTTTAACATATCTAGCTCTTATCATTCTATGAAAGTTATATATCTCTATAATTTATTACAGCATTATACATTACAAAATATCTATTAATTCAAATGTTAAAAGATGAGCTATAACATGATATACAAATTAAAACAGGTTGCATGGTGAAAATATAAACTTGATCATAACAAATATATTATCTCTTTTACTCTATAACAAGTCTCAACCGTCACAGTTGCTATATCATAACAGATAGCCTGCACTATAATCAAGAAAACATAAAAATGCCAGTTTCCAGTGACTTGTTATACCAGCAGTAGAGTATAAAACCGATGAGAAATTGTGCATTTGTGTTTATTTTTGTATATGAAATAGCAGGTACCACAACCCATTACAGAAAATCAGATCTTCTTATTTTATCACCTTTTCTACACACACATGCTTCCTTATCTTACCTCTGTTTGTATTTCAAAGCCCAATATTTATAGAGAACAAGAGAAAATGTACATTGTATTACTTATCTCTCCTTCCTCCCACTTAAAATGTAATTTCTTCTGCTGGTTATGTTTATATAACTTCTTTTATAGCTAAAACTCAAATATTTAAATTTTAAGTATAGGTTTAAATACCACAGGCAAAAACATCTATTTCACATGATAAAATAAAGGTAAAGGAGCTTTTTGTAACCAATTTAATACATTTATAATTGGGAACAAATGAAAGAGTAGAAATGTTACAGTATACTGTCCCATTAATGGAAGACAATACAGGGAGGATAATATTATTACTGGAAATTAGGTGCTTATTGAGAATCTATATTAACACTGTTATATGCTTGTGGAGGGGAGGGTTGGAGAAATTGGGGGAAGTTGGTGTTTGGGGGGGGTTGAGAGAGAGAGAGGGAGATAATATTACATTTTTTACTCTTTTTTTTCACCTCTGTCACTGCTTAAACATTATGGTTGTTGATTGATATTGTATCTAAAGCTTTTAATTTGACAATTTTCTTACAATACAAACATTCTGCAAGGTTTACTCAATATGAGTTTAAGTGATGTTGTACAGTACGAAAAATAAATATAAACCCTAGAGTTTAGCAGTAATAGCACAAAACCCATTTTATCTGAATTTAATATCACAGATCTCCAGCTCCGAAATCTACGAAAAGGAAGGTCAACATCGTAATGTGATATCAGCAAAAAGCCTAACCTCTGGTCTACGGAGAAAAAAAGTATTTCAAGAAAGGAGAATCAGTAAAAATGTTTGTGTGAGGGGGGTTCTTATATGCAAAGACAAATTCCTGATTCAGATATGCAATCAGTTCTGTAAAACATAACAAGAGATGGCACATTTGTAAATTATCTTTGGATGTCAGTTTTAATTTACTAAAGATAAAAACTCACAAGTGACAAGTAACATTGCTCTAAGAACAAAGCCAAAATTACAGGGGATAGGATAAAACAACTCCTTGGTTAGTAAAGTAACAGTTTAGTTTCCTAATTCTGAAAATTTTGTTCCACCACATAAAATTTGTTATTAAAGGTTTTATTACTTTCAAGTGTAAGTTTCAAACATTTAGTGCTATATTACAAGTTGAGCGCAATAGATAATGCACAGTTGATTATTAGAAGTTGAAGGTTGAATTAATTCTAACCAATGCAAAATGTTTAACCAAAGCATTATGATTAACTTCCCCCATTCTCAAAAAGAAACATGATAACAAAAGCAACCAAAAGTAGAAAATAACTATACTCTTGCAAAGAAATCAATGAAGGCAGCATCTGAGTTCCTAAAACTATAGCCCCAAGCTTAGCAGGTCAAGGCCCATTTACTATTTGCAATGAAAAGAATCAGCTAGTACTCTGCCTTTCCATTGTCAGTTAACAGAGGCCCATTCAAGTCAGCAGTCCCACTAGGATAGGCACTACAGGCTTCAACTTATTGTATCATGCCCCTTCCATTAGTTTGGTCTTTGCTCCATCCAGGCTCCACTCTCAACTCTCAACTAGGCCCAGATAACTCAAACCAGGATGTTAAGGACAAAGACCTCTCCAAAAACCCAGTAGGGTTTAGGCCATGCTAGCAATATCACATGTATAAACCCAAGGAAGGAAAAAATTACCACTGTGGACTTACTCCAAAACCCAGACGGCTGTCCATCTTCTCGCATCAGTAACTACTGCAACCCTCAATGCTTCTGCCACCAGCGGCATTGAAGGTTGCAAACCCAACCCACTAACCTTCAACAATGTTAATTACTGTGGACTAAACCCACACATTAAGCATCCCATTTCCAAAGCACTAATATGTTTGTTAACTAAACTGTTATTATTTGCAAAGACTAGGTGGAATGGCTTTGTGCGCAGGAAAATTATTAGAATGAAAAATAATTAATATTTAATAAAAAATAAAAAGATGGAGGGGAGGAATACAAACAGTGATGTAAGTCCATCTGAAGGAATTAGGAAAACTACTACAAAGAGACAGGTAGAGGGAACAAAATAAGTGAAATGTAAGAGATAATTTAAGATTTTCTTTTTTTATATACTGTAATTCCACTATTTCAAGCCAAGACTATACCAACCTCTGCTGGCTTTAGAATGGAAGCATCTTCCTCTGAGCAGCGCGCCTGATGGGAGGAGTTAAAAATACAATCTAGCTACGCAAGTTGCGCAGCAACATGCGTAGGGAGATTGTAATTTAACTTCTCCTCCGTGAGTTTTCATTAATGTCCAGCCAGGCACTGTTGGGAGTTGTGGCGCGACGGGGGTGACACTATCAGAGGAGATTAATTCCTGCTTGATGGTGTCACAGACCACCAACATCTTCTCGTGGACCACCAGTGATCCACGGACAACCAGTTGGCAACCGCTGCTTTCGATTAATTACGTATGGCCAGATTACAAGTGAAGTGCTAAATATCGCTTTCATGAAAGCAATATTTGTGCTTCGCTGTGTAATACCAGTGCAAGCTAATGTTTGCTGGTATTACAAGTTAACATTGCTGGGAAGCATTGTGTTCATGAGAGCGTGCTTATATAGGCTCCAATGGGAGCTTTGTTCTGATGCAACTTGCGTAGGGAGATTGTAATTTAACTTCTCCTCCGTGGGTTTTCATTAATGTCCAGCCAGGCACTGTAGGGAGTTGTGGCGCGACGGGGGTGACACTATCAGAGGAGATTAATTCCTGCTTGATGGTGTCACAGACCACCAACATCTTCTCGTGGACCACCAGTGATCCACAGACAACCAGTTGGCAACCTCTGCTTTCGATTAATTACGTATGGCCAGATTACAAGTGGAGTGCTAAATATCGCTTTTATGAAAGCAATATTTGTGCTTCACTGTGTAATACCAGTGCAAGCTAATGTTCGCTGGTATTACAAGTTAACATTGCTTGGAAGCATTGTGTTCATGAGAGCGTGCTTATATAGGCTCCAATGGGAGCTTTGTTCTGATGCCGTCACAGACGGTATCAGAACCTTGAACAGCAAAGGGGGTAAGTAGCGCAGCAATGGTCAGCATTTTTAAATATATATTTATGTGCTAATATACACATTAACACATAAATATATATGCATATAAGCATATGCATATATATTTACTGGAAACACACTGTTTTCATAGACTGTAATGTAAAGGCACTTTTCAGTGTTGTTGTTTTATTTAACACCCCACTCCCACTAACTTTAGACCCAAAAAACTGCCTAGTGCAGTTATTTTTTTTTTTTTTTTTTTAAATTCTACTTTTTTAAATTAAAACTATAATGCCCTCTATTTTGAGAGCATTTGGGACACTTTTAGATAAATAGCCAGAGATCTGTTCTCTGGTTAATTTTCTGAGCGCTTATTGCGACCGCAAGCTCACGGTAGCAATAACCAGCACTTGTAATGGCTGGTATATTATTGTGCGTCCGCAAATGTAAGCACTCCACTTGTAATCTAGCCCTTAGTGTTGGTTGCTTTCAGGTGTAAGTTGAAAATAATTAGCATGAAATAATTAGCATGCGTGAGAGATAATGAGTGTGAAAACACAAAAAATCCCTTTGTGCCGGGGCGCTAAAAAAGAAGCTAAATCAATGTATTAACTATGTGGTGTGATTAGAATAGAAAGAGTAAAAATAGAGATTGCAAATATATGCGTCTAAACAAAAGAATTTATTAAGTTAAAAACAGGGTTTAAAAAAAGGTAAAAAATGAAGCATCAATTCATTTATTGAAAACAAATAAATCACTAAAATTCCTAAAAACAAAGACACAATAGTGTGTGCTATTGCACACCGGACTTCAGCTGTGAGCCAGAAAATGTGTAGATCCACTACATAGATGAATATTATCACAATGAGTTCATAATGAGTTCATAATAAGTTCATAAATTGAACGGAATGTGGCCAATAGAATATACAGATTCAATCCGGGATCCAGGTAGAAAAGCAAATTGCATGAGCAAAATCCTCGATTCCTGTGGCGAGACAGGAAATCCTTGTTACAAGTATGAAAGTAATTTTCAATATAGGTGTTATTAGGTACTTACACCGTAAACGTTGAAAGATATCCGCCCTTAGTGACTCCCTTCTGGAGTAGCGGCCTCGAGTTGTGCAGCAAACCTCCTTTGGCTAGTCCCTCTCTTAGGACTCCTTTTTGGTGAGCTGGAAAATTTCACTCTATGAGTTTCAGATGTAGGAATCGGAAAGGCCCTTGCATCATCAACAGAATAAAGGTGATTGTTTATTTCAATATTATCCTGTATTTCCTGGGTCAGATCGATAAGGTCTAAACCCCCTATTACGTCCTACGTCGTGTAGCATACCATAAATAAATAAGACAGCACACCAAGTTGGGAAGAAAAAGACCGGTCACGGTCACGTTTATTCAAATAAACGAATAACTAGTGCCTAATGTTATTCGAATTACCTTAGGCACTTAATCTTATTTCCAAACTTGGCAACAAGTTCGTATACAGAAATATCAGTTGGCGGCATCTTTCCCTAACCTAGCCCCTTTAGGTAGATGGTCAAGGCCCCTTTCGATGTCTACAGCGTGACACCCGGCTGTCACGCCCAATGGCACTGAGAGAGAGCTGTGAAGGTTAAAGATCTTCGGTCTTGTTCGCAAGGGAGAGGACCCCCAGACCGGAGTCTGGCGGGCATAACCCCTCCCCTTTTTGGACCGTCACTCTTCTCTCCCCGTGCCCGCTCCCCAGGGCCCTGACCACCCGCCTGCCAAGGCATCAACCCAACCCACTAAGGTGACCTCGATCGATCGAATCGTACAACCCTATTGATGGAGGTGGGTGACTAAATTAAGAACCCGGTCTTACATAAGGCTAGCTCAATTAAACCTACCCCTGCCGGGCTAACTCACCCTACCAAGCCGCATCGCCGCCAATTCACTGCTACTCCAGGGACGGGTGGGCGGGAAACTTTCCTCTTGAAGTCTGGAACCGAAAAGAGGCCGGATACTCTGCTGCAGGACCCTATAAAGGTAAGCACAAACACCGCCTCCTCCTTTGCAACATTGTAACAAAACACAATCTCACATTCTCCAGACTTCAAGTTGGTAAGCCCTTAATGTTGTTACAGACCCACTAGAGGGCCCTCCACTCTCATAAGGTCTAAACCCCCTATTACGTCCTACGTTGTGTAGCATACCATAAATAAATAAGATAGCACACCAAGTTGGGAAGAAAAAGACCGGTCACAGTCACGTTTATTCAAATAAACGAATAACTAGTGCCTAATGTTATTCGAATTACCTTAGGCACTTAATCTTATTTCCAAACTTGGCAACAAGTTCGTATACAGAAATATCAGTTGGCGGCATCTTTCCCTAACCTAGCCCCTTTAGGTAGATGTTCAAGGCCCCTTTCGATGTCTGCAGCGTGACACCCGGCTGTCACGCCCAATGGCACTGAGAGAGAGCTGTGAAGGTTAGAGATCTTCGGTCTTGTTCGCAAGGGAGAGGACCCCCAGACCGGCGTCTGGGGGGCGTAACCCCTCCCCTTTTTAGACCGTCACTCTTCTCTCCCCGTGCCCGCTCCCCAGGGCCCTGACCACCCGCCACAAGAGCCAGGCGTTCTCTTGCCGCCACACACAAAAAACCGACAGGCACCTATAATAACTTAACATCAACTTTAAATATAACCTTAATAACCATTAACAATTAAACTTTTTTTTTTTTTTTTAACTCTATAGCACCCTTAACAACCCAATTCTAAGGTCTTTCAAGAACAAGTCCAGACCGACGTCGGTCAGGTGGACCCCATCAGGACAAAATAGGTCCTTCTTGTCGGCCGTTATCCCATCGTGCCTAATCACGAAGCCCCCCAGGGCCGCGACCGCTCTCCCCAACTCTCTATTCACCTTCTTCCACACATTATAAGCGGCTCTCTGGGTCACAATGTGTCGCCAATGCAGCCGAGCAACCACGTTGGACCAACCAATTCTGACCTCTTTCAACCAGGTGTAAATCCACCTGATATCTGCTGTCATCCTCTTAATCAAATCCAGGGCCGGTAATGCCCCCAAGTCATTACCACCCAAATGCAGCACTATAACATTAGGCTGCCCCCACCTCCTATGCGCCTCCTGCAACAAAGCTGGCAAATCGCCCCACACAAGACCTCTGCGTCCTAACCACCGGAAGTTGGCCCTGGACGTTTGGAATCCAAGTTGTTGCCCTTCCGGCGTCCGCAGCGCCCTGATGGACGCCCAATGGATAAATGAGTGTCCAACTATCCACACTGGAGGTGAACTTCTCAAAACACCTGGTAAAAACAGACGATATCCCATAAGCCAGAGCCACACTGGCCCACAACACAGCCCCCCACTGTCAAGCTCCCTTATACGCCGCCCCCATCCCTTACACCAACCCGCTAATCACCCCACGGGGGCCCCGTTGGTGCCCGCTAAACATGACTAACTAAGCGCCATTGAACCACATCCCCTTCTAGGAATGTGGACTAGGGGCGGGCCTAATGTAAGTTTTATATTGGGCTGACCTCCATCTACCCAAGCGCTTTATTTCCGACGCTGCCACCCCCTTCTCCGCTGCACAGGTAGCAGCGCCAATCCTAAAGGAATGGGCCGCTATTCTCTTGGGGTCTAGCCCTGCTAACCCCACCGTTCTCCCCAGGACCTTTCTGAACTGGAATACTGACAATGCCGTTCCATCCTCGTGCACGAGGAACTGTGAACAATGTTGCGGGCGGAGTTTCTGGAACTCCTCCACGCACCGCACAGGGCAGCATACTGCTTCCTCCTGTCTCGCCAGGGGGAGCCACGTGCCCCTACCTTCTTGATCTGTTTTGGACCTTGGAACGAATAGTAAGGCACCCCCTTGGGCTAGCCGCACATGTTCCGCCAAAACCCCCCCTGTACCATTTGTTTTTGCCGATGATACCAACTCGCTCACCCGCAGAGCTCCTGCAAACGCTAACGCAAACGCTGTTCGAAAGAGCAGCGTCTCGTATTCCGATTTGCAGACTTCCTGTAAGCCAAGTGCCAACTGCCTCTACCTACTCGCTGTGATAGGTTCCCTATGGTCCTTGACACGGGGAACCATCCTCCCCCAACCCTTCAGCACTTTTCTAACCAGAAAAGCCCGAGAGTGGTCCGCATAACCGAGCGCCTTGTTAAAGAAGGACACTGCCGCCAGCCTACCTGCAGCTCCTGCCCTGCTAACGCCCTCTTTCTGCATCCAAGCCAGCCATTCCAACACATGAACCCTATTGGCCCCTTGTACCTGAACGCCTCTCTGACGACAGAAAGCATCCCATCTGTTCCAGTGGCCCAGGTAGTTCACCGAAGTCTTCGGGGCCAGGGACGCCTTAACTAAACCGAGGATGCTCTCCCAACCTTCATCAACTGCCAAAGATAAGAAGGGCACATTAGACCCTCCTTCGCCGCCCTGGGCGCTGCTTTTCTAAACTGCCACCAATTGAATCGAGAGAGTGCGTCCACTATTACGTTCTGCACTCCCGGGACGTGTTTGGCGGTGAAACATATGTTGAGCTGCAAGCAGCGCAACACCAAGTGCCTCAGATAGCACACGACATTAGGCGAGGTCGCAGACAACCTGTTAATGGCGTACACCACACTCTGGTTGTCCGTCCAAAACACCACCGACCTGTTTGCCAGCCGGGCACCCCATATTTCCACAGCTACTATAATCGGGAACAGCTCCAGTAGCGTCAGGTTCCTGACGCACCCAGCCTCTATCCAGTCTCTGGGCAATGGAGCCGCACTCCACTCCCCATCCAGGTATGCTCCGTAACCCGAGCTGCCTGCTGCGTCTGTGAAGAGGTGAAGGGCTTGATTCGAAACTGGCGGGTGCCTCCACAGGCAAACCCCGTTGAAGTTAACCAAGAACCTATCCCACACCTCTAGATCCTCCTTCACCTCATCCGTAACCCGAGCCCATGTTGCATGGCCCCGAGGGCCCTTCAATTGCCCCTCCAGGCGGCGGTTGAAGACCCTTCCCATTGGGATCACACGCCCTGCGAAATTCAGAAGGCCAAGCAAAGATTGGACCTCCTTAATGGGAACCCTTGACCGCCCCATAAATGCCCTGACGGCCTGCAGCATACGTTGCACTTTGTCATCCGGCAATCTACAAACCGCATGCATCATGTCAATTTCTATCCCAAGAAATGTTATGCACGTACATGGCCCCTGCGTCTTCTCATCCGCCAGGGGGACCCCAAAACGAGCCATCAGCTCCTTCATGACCATCATGAGCTGGTCGCATTCCGCGCAACCCGCTCTTCCCACCAATAGGAAATCGTCGAGGTAATGAGCAATCGCCCCACCTCCTGACGCCGTTTCCACCACCCAGTGCAAGAATGAACTAAAGCACTCGAACAATGAGCAGGTAAGCACCTGTCCACGTAGTAACACCCCTCGAACTTCATCCCCATGAGCCTAAATGCCGAGGGATGGAGGGGTAGCAGACGGAACGCCGACTCTATGTCGAGCTTAGCCATCAGTGCCCCCGGGCCACACGACCTTACCACCTCTAGAGCATTATCAAACGATTGGTAATGCACCAAGCTTATTTCGGGGTCAATGGCGTCATTGACCGATCCCCCTTTTGGGAAAGACAGGTGATGAATCAGCCTGAACTTCCCCGGCTCCTTTTTTGGCACCACCCCCAAAGGCGAGATCACCAGATCCGCCATTGGGAGCTCCGCGAATGGGCCGGACACCCTACCCAACGCGACTTCCTTCGCCAATTTTCCCGTACCACGTGCGGGAATTCGTAAGCCGTCTTCAAATTTTTGTGTAACCCAGACCCCTGGACATTTCTCGTCACCGGGATCACAAAACCCCACTCCAGGCCGTCCCTGAGCAGCGCCGCTGCCTCCCGGTCTGGGTAGTGTGCCAGCCATGCTAGCATAGGAGGCAGCTTAAGCGGGGTTGGGGCCCTTGACCCCAACTCCCGGTTTTGGAGCTGGTTTAAGCTGCCCCTGGTCCTTGCGTTTACCGCAATCCGCTCCGGCGTGGGGACCGCCACAATATCTGCATATGTGCCGAAAGGAGCAATTGCTCCCCCTGTCACACTGCTTATCCTGGCATTTCCAGCACTCGCGCCCCCGCCTACTGACTCTTGCCCCTTGTCACTGAAGTCCCTGCCGCGCCTGCGCTGGGGGTGGGGTTCCGCCTTCCAGCCCTAATTTCGACCACAGGTGCATATCCTGCGTGCCGAAATGCAGTAATGGGTTCCCCACCATCTTCCTCCTGAAGGCCATGTCATACTCCCGCCATGCACCCTCTTTAAATCTGTTGTGGATATCCTCAATAGTATCCTGATACTTAAAGAGGTTATGGCCTTGCAACGGCCACCTATCCACATAGCAGGCCGCTAGTACTCTGAAGCATTTAAGCCATTCTTCGTACGTTTCAGGCCTGCGTACCTTTTTAGGGCCGGATCCATCCTGGGCCCTTTCTTTCGCCCTAAATGCTTCCAGTGAGAGGTCGAAAACATTAACGTAGCGACCCTTCTGTATTTTCATAATTGTTTTCATCTTAAGGTGACCGTAAAGTGAATGAACCAAGCACGGGTAAGTGTCCCCCTGTGCCGCCACCTTACGAGGCACGGCAGCCCCGGGGGCACCTCCCTCAGGTCTTGCGACCCCAGGCTCCCCGTCCGAGGGCCCCGACCCCCTGGCCCTGTTCTTCGCATGCCCTGCCGCCATCTTCTTGATCCACCTAAACATTCTACGCTGGCCTTTCCCCACTAGTCCCAGGTCCTCCCCACTGTCTGACCCTGAGCCACTAGATGAAGAACCCGTGTCAGCCTGTAGTGTGTGGGGTGCGTAGTACTCACCATGTCCAGGGCGGCTTGCTTCGCTGGGTGCTGGTGCCGACGATCCTGTCTGATCCAGCTGCTCGCTGCTCTGATTCGCCACCACCAGTGCCCCAGCCTCGGTCGCCATAGCTGAAGCAGGCCTAATCTGTACCTGTGGAGACAAAGCAACTTGGGGAGTACAGGTTGTGCGCCAAAAGAGACATTCCTCCCCTCCATCCTATGGTCCCCACCAGCACTCATCCCTAGAGCTGCAGCCACAGCTCTTCTAATCAAAACTTCCTGATCAGACCCCTCCTGAGCGTGTGCACTCAACCCGGGAGGAGCCTGCTGCCTTGCCATCTCACGCAGCGCAGATTCAACAGCCCTCTTAATGACCTCCTCCTGCACCTGCATCGTAGTAACCTGTCCTAATGTCGGCCCATGCTCAGCAACCCCTAACTCCTCATTCGCAGACATCCCACAACCATGCCCGCCAAGCACTGTCTCTCCACTGATGCCATACTGTGCACCATGGGCACCGCCATGCGTTATCCCCGCATGCGACCCACTTGAGCCCCTAGCAGCATTCCCCACAAACATGCTACCTCTAGCATCCATGAGCCTTAAATTACATGCAACAACGTTCCTGCTCCCCCCAGCACCAGACGCACTTGTACCTTCACAAACTCCAGTCCCCGTGTGGGCATGCGCAGCTGCACGGGAACTGTTTACACCCAAACGCGCTGCCACCAAAGTTGAAGGCCCCCCTGCACCATCAGTCACAGCCTCACACCTCTGACTACCAGCCGCCACAACCATGCGCGCATGCGCGGTCATTCTCTGCCCTTCAGCACACGCGCGTGCCTGCGCACTTGTGCTGGGCCTCCCCTCCATGCTGCACCCCTGAGCCTGAACTGCACCATGCACCCTGGCCTCCCTGGGTAAGTACTCCTGCCTCACACCGCTGCCGCCTGTTGTCGCCCCACCCGCGACCGGAAGCCTCCCCAAGTTACCTGGGCCGCTCCGGTCGCGCGGTGGGACATCTCCAGCCTCAGGCCTCCCTCCAAAATGGCGGCCGAGATCCTCCTCCTCTGACGAACTAGAGGAGTAGATCTCGCGTGACCCGCCACCTGAGAGGGAAGGCCACGCTGCGCACTCTGCACTCGCCGATACCGGGCCCCCCACCCCATCGGCCTGCTGTATCACCACCGAACCACCGACAGCCTGGGCCGCGGCCGGACCCAGCACCTGGGCAGAAGGGGCCATAGCAGATGCCAAAGTTTGTGCCAGGGCCATTACCGCCGCCATGGCTGCCGGTGGCAAAGCTTGCAAGGGATCTGCACTCTCCCTCCCCAAATCAACCCCAGGACCCATTAGGGGGGCCCCCGGCTGCGATCCGGATATTAACCCAGGCCTCACTATGGGGCTCGATTTGGGCCCAGTACCCTTCCTACCCCCCTTTGCAGGCCCTTTTCCCTTATTAAAACTTCTCTGGGGGGGCGTTTTTTGGGGGGTTGGGGGTACCACATCATCTGATCCATGCTCCTCTGTCTGTCTAGCAGGTCCTTTTTTCCTAGACGTCATCTCAACAACCTCCCTGTATCTCTTGGGTGGCAGAGATTTCCTCCTAGACCTATCCATCTTCAACACTCTTCCTTCAGGGACACAGAAACTTTCCTCTTAAGGTCTGGAACCGAAAAGAGGCTGGATACTCTGCTGCAGGACCCTATAAAGGTAAGCACAAACACCGCCTCCTCCTTTGCAACATTGTAACAAAACACAATCTCACATTCTCCAGACTTCAAGTTGGTAAGCCCTTAATGTTGTTACAGATCCACTAGAGGGCCCTCCACTCTCATTCTGGAGCAGGATGGAGGTGCATTCTTGTGTCAGTGTTTCACTGACTAAATCTTACTTCCTGCTTTACGGCTCCCCCTGTGATGGTGTCCAGTCTGGGCCAAAAAGATGTGAATTTCCAAATAGTGCTGTATCCTACCAACGCGTTTCAGCTGTCTAAGCAGCCTTTGTCAAGCTCATGCTTGATGTACCTAAGAGAAGTGGAAAAATAGACCAGATTCTAGCAAAAAGAGAGCTTTTTTTGGATATTAAAGCTCAAGACTCGGTTACCAGATGTGCTTATGACATTATTAATTATTGTGATTAAACTAGAAATAGGTTCTTTATTTTCTGTCCCTAACTTCATCACTAATTAGTATATATTCATTATTAGCTACTTATATACTTTGTAATATTGTTAGTTTGTGACAGCGTGTGCATCTAGTTAATGTTACCTATCTAAATATGCCGTGCTAAGATGTGTGAATATATCCCTTAAAAGCTTGTTTTCATATACGCACTAGGAGAGTACTAACATTGTGTTTGTTTATTTTTTCTTTTGCATTTGTTCCTTGCACTTATAAGCTTAACCATTTATTATGGATTTTCATCCTAGATAGTTGTGGTGTAAATGTGAACTTTGTTTCACATTTGCTTTATACAGTGTTGGATATATCTTAATTCTGTGTTAATACTAGGATTGTGCTGTAATACGTCATTTGCTTGTATATTTTGTAGCTTAGATTGTATTTATTGTTAACATTGTTTCTAGCGTTGTTTCAGTGTTTAGCTGTCTGTCAGAATGTTCTCAATGATGTTACTAATGATAATTGAATCAATATGAGGTCAGTAGGTGTGAGAGTCTTTTAGCCAATCATATGAGTTTTACATGTTTAAATCTCTGTCCATTGGGAACGGACTATATGGCTATGAATACAGCGTAAAGCCGAAATGCGTAAGCCGGTCCAGCTTACACCTACTTACCTTCCATGCCGATTTCCTTTTGCTTGTTCACTTTTTAAATATTTGTATTAAAATTGGATGTTTTATTTTTTCATTCACACTTTTCTTCACACTTATTATCTCTCACGCATGCTATTAATTTCTTTGGAAGAAATCTCAGGGGGAATCTTCTATACTGGTGGCCCATTTCTCTGTAGTCATTACTAGCGCAGTATATCAGACATCCATCTGTTGGTAAGTTGCAAATAATTACAAGTAGAGCATAATCAGTAATGCCTGGTGCACTATTTTTGTGCTCAGCCTCACCTAAACAATAACTCACTATCAGTTATTAGAAGCTGTTGGTTAAAATATATTTTTTTAAACAAAGTAAGATATTTAACCAAAGTATTTTAACACACCTAATACATTAATAGTGTCTTATACTTTCAAAGGAAAGCTGTAGTAGCGCACTGATTGTACCCGTATTACAAGTCATCTGTATAACTCCTCTTCTTATGCTAGTGAAGTACCAATGCAGTTTACTGATTCTAAATATTTTATTCCACCACATAAACATTTCATGCACATCCACCTAATCATTATGGAACTTAGGTTACACTGCAGGATTCTGAAGTTGCTGCACTTGTTCAAACCGGTCAGCACTGCAATCTGTCGAATAATAGATTTTAACATGGTGGGGGCTGTGACTAGAGGGAGGCGGGGAATAACCTTTATACTTTACTTATAAAATGTATTTAGTGTTAAATGGCTCTTTAATGTTTACTTCCATCTCCTTTTAAGTAGAAGGAGAACAACTGATATCTATACATGGAATGATAATGCGTTATTTGTGCTTCCAAGTTTATCTATATATATATATATCCTTTCTGGAAGAAATATAAATAAGTATATATATATATATATTATTAATAGTAAGGAGAGTTAAGTAGCTGAGGTAAAAGTGCACGTGGTTACACATTATATTAAAAAATGTACAATGGATCACAATTTGGATTTGAAGGCCTACACCACGTTGAGCCAGCATCTTGAAAATGACCATTATCCTATGGAAACAACATTCAAGTTTGGCTATTGAACACAAATATTTCAGTCCTGCTCTCTGGCACATGTTTTTTTGTATACAAGTTCATTTTAGAGAAGAGGAATAACACTGAGTTGTTACATTACTCGTGTTGGAATGATAAAGCCATATATCAATATTTTTCTGAATTGGAATCTGCTGGGAGTTTTCATAAAATTATTTGTTGCTCCAGGTGCACAAATAAATTTTTCTTTAGACATGAAAACCAGAGTGTAATCTATAAAAGAAAAGTATACACAGAATCCCTAAAAGAGTTCAGTAAATTTAATTCAAGACAGAAACATTGCAATCATCAGCAATAAAATCCAGCACATTCATTCTTAACTTACAAAAATATTACATTACTCACTAAGTATGTTTTCCTTACATGACACTGGTCTGCAGGAGCTATTTAGGGAAAAAAACTCACATTAGAGTGAGGACCTCATTCTACCTGAAATATGTTGGGGGGGGGGGGTTAACTGCGATTACAATTACTGCTATGGGGCCATATTAAATCATAGTTGCCAATATTTAAAAATAATTCCAGGGACACTTTACAGCAGAGCCACACCAATTAATGGTTTGCATAGCTTCACCCACTCAGATCGACCCCCAAAACCAGTACATAAAATTTGAGTAGTATAATTTAGCCATACTGATTGCTTAAAGGGACAGGAAAGATTAAATTTACCTTTTATGTTTCAATAGGTTAATAGACATAGAAATGCTAACGTAAATACAGAATGTTCGTATGTTCTGTGAATCCCAGTCCCAGCAAATGAAGAGCCAGATGTGTTAATCCCATGCTAAACAAAGACTCAGTTTATACATGGGGAAAATTACATGTTGCAAACACTATTGAGATGCCTGGCTTCCTCACCCATTGGGGAATATTTAACAATGTGCGAGCAGACATGATACGAAGTAGCGTATCATATCCGCTGCACATCGCTGCCCATTGCAGCCCATAAATAAATGCCGACAGCATACACTGTCAGCATTTATCATTACACCAGCAGTTCTTGTGGTGCAATGCCGCCCCCTGCAGATTCGCGGCCAATATAGTAGATTCGCGGCCGCTAGCAGGTCGAATTCAATCGGGTTGATTTCTGTCCACCGCCTCAGAGCAGACAAGTTATGGAGCAGCGGTCTTTAGACCGCTGCTTCATAACTTCTTGCTAACTTCTGTTTCGGCAAGCCTCCAGGGGAGGAGCTTGATAAATATGCCCCATTGTCTCCTAGCATCCCTGGTATTATGCGGGAATACAGACATGGACCCGTTGCTCGGTGTGCCTAGAGGGATATGGCTGCACCTCATTGCCAAGGCCCACAATAGGCCAAAACGTACGTCTGGGGTTTTGTCGTTTCTCTCGTTCAGAGAGGGATTGCCTGGTATTTCGGGGCTGGACTGTACTGTAAAGTCAGGATCAAACTGATATGCTGCAGGAAAGTTCTTCTCTGTGTAAGGCACATGTTGAGCAAAAAGGTGCTGCTTATTGGGTGGTAACTAGTCATAGAACAAGCTATTATGCCATTGATTGTTCCCAAGTTGAGCGCTTTTCCCTTTTTATTTATATATATATACTAGTACTAAAGCCCGTGTATACGGGCCATTTTTTGCAGTACAGCGGATCCACCCCTTGCACTCTCCCCCCTCTCTTTTGCTCTCTCTTCCCCCCTCTCTTTTGATTTCTCTCCCCCCTCTCCTTTGCTTTCTCTCTCCCCTCTTTTGCTCTCTCTCTCCCCTCTTTTGCTCTCTCTCTCCCCTCTTTGGCTCTCTCCCTCCTTTCTTTTGCTCTCTCTCCCCCCTCTTTTGTTCTCTCCCCCCTCTTTTGTTCTCTCCCGCCTCTTTGGCTCTCTCCCCCCCCTCTTTGGCTCTCCCCCCCTCTTTGGCTCCCTCCCCCCCCTCTTTGGCTCTCTCCCCTCTTTTGCTCTCTCTCCTCTTTGGCTCTCTCTCTCCCCTTTGGCTCTCTCCCCCCCCTTTGGCTCTCCCCCCCCCCTTTGGCTCTCCCCCCCCTTTGGCTCTCTCCCCCCCTCTTTGGCTCTCTCCTCCCCTCTTTGGCTCTCTCCCCCCCCGCTCTTTGGCTCTCCCCCCCCCTCTTTGGCTCTCTCCCCCCCCCTCTTTGGCTCTCTCTCCCCCCTCTTTGGCTCTCTCTCCCCCCTCTTTGGCTCTCTCTCCTTTTTGGCTCTTTTTCCTCTTTGGCTCTCTCTCTCCCCCCTCTTTGGCTCTCCCCCCCCCTTCTCTTTGGCTCTCCCCCCCCTCCCCCCCTTCTCTTTGGCTCTCCCCCCCTTCTCTTTGGCTCCCCCCCCCTTCTCTTTGGCTCTCCCCCCCCCTTCTCTTTGGCTCCCCCCCCTTCTCTTTGGCTCTCCCCCCCCCCTTCTCTTTGGCTCTCCCCCCCCTTCTCTTTGGCTCCCCCCCCCTTCTCTTTGGCTCTCCCCCCCCTTTGGCTCTCTCCCCCCCTCTTTGGCCCTTCTCCCCCCCTCTCCTGCTCCCTCTCTGGCTCTGTCTTCAAATCGCGGGACCCTGCCCGGCCACGCCCCATCGTGGCGACACCCGCCCGGCCACGCCCCTCGCGACGTCCAGCCACGCCCCCATTGCAACGCTCCCGTCGGACACAAACAGCTGTGAGGTCTGGGGAGCGCGTGGCCGCTTCTCACGCAGCAGACCTCACAGCTGTTGAGTAGCTTACCTCGCGCTCCCCAGACCTCACAGCTGTTTGTGTACCTCGCGCTCCCTATCTCAAGGCCAAGTGTGTTTGTCTCTACTGCGCATGACAGCTTCGGACAAACACACTTGGCCTTTTATAATATAGGATATATATATATATATATATTATATTTATATTCTGTGTGCTGTGTTTATAATGTTTGTAATGCTTTCCTGTGGGCCTGTCACCCAGGCTGTTCAGGGGTTAACTGCCTGGGTTGCTGGGTTGCTGGGAACTGTGCAGCTGTCTGTCAGTGTTCAGGGCTGTGAAGTTAAAAGTGGCTTGGGATGTGTACCTAGTCCAGTCTGTGAGTGCGGTCCATTACTGTGTTTTATATATATATATATATATATATATATATATATAAGTGCATAAGAGTCAAACATGAAAAATCATATTATGAAATATAGAGTTTAACTGTGTCTGCACTGTAAATATTTCACATTCCAATGTTCCTCACACAAAGTGTATATAGAAATATTTATTTAAGAATAAATAGAACACATTCTTCTATGAGAAGAACATTGGAATGTGAAATCTTCATAATTCATGTTTAGCACATTTGAATATGGGTGTTAGGTTTTGTTTGCAGTTTTCATGCTCCATTGAAGTCTATGGGGGAATACGTAAACACTGTTTCAATATTCTAAGTTCCACTTTTTGCAGACGTCGGATTTTCTCTCTCATGCTAACTTTTTCCTTTCAACTCATAATACAAGCACAACCTGACGCACGCAAAAAGCCTCCGTCTAGCAAAGTTAATGCTCGCCACTTGTCATCTAGCCCTTTATGTTAGGAATGTTGTATATTCTCTATTGTTCTTTATATATCTTGCAGCTCAGTCAGTTTTTTAAAGAATTATGTTCATTAAATACACGCAGTCTTTTTCATCTGGGTACTATATTAAAAAGAGTTCCAAACTTTGCATGTTTGGGGGATTGGAAAGACTGAATACTAAAGAAGATTTGCCTACATTTTATGCTCTTTTAAGGGCAAAGTGTAATTTAATATATTTTTTAGGAACTATTGTTGTACATAATATTTTTATATCTAATTAAGCCAAAAGTATATCCCAAGTTATTCAATTAAATTGTCTGTAAGCTGTCAATGTCTGATGATTTTTTTTTTTTTTAAATGACTGTAATAGAAGTGTAGAAAAAAATACCTTTGAGGAATTGTTAAATACCTTTAATAGAGGCTGGTACATTTTAAATCCATTTAAAATATCATAGGCTCCAGGCAAATTATATTACTTTATATTTGTATACCTATATCTTTCCTTATAGAAACAAGGGCTGTTCTCCAGTATAGACAGCGTCAAGTAGAAATACTTACAATGTGCACAGATAGTAAAGGGAATCACAAAGCCACCTTTTTTTAAAGCCCCTCTTCACTACATTCTGTATCCCAAATTAGTCCCCCGTTCCCTCTTCTCAGACTGCCCGTCTGCCGTTTCAGTTTTTTTCTAAACAGAGTTGCAGGGTGGATGGCAAATCACGACCTTCTGGAACATGTGGCTCACTTTACTGTTGCACGCTCCTGTGCTGGATGAAGCTAAAGTAAATTGTGCTAACAGCAGAAGCATTTTTGGATTGAAATCACTGGAAAAAAAACACACTTACAGTACCGTCCAAAGTTTAGAAATTGTTATTTACCGAAAACAAAAGCAAGATTTGTAATCAAAACCATAGGTTTATTAAGTGTCCTAATGCATGAGATCTCACATCAAACAAGAACTGCTAGCAACCCATAAAAAACTAAAACTACAGCCACAACAAGATTGTTAAATGTGTTATGTAAATTTTTGTAACTATAAAATATTACCATGTTTATTTTATTAAAGTAGTCTCACTGGCAGAGGTGAACAAGGAGCTAAATGTGGGCATTCTAGAGGCGTGGTCCAGGTTTTTCAACTAAACCTTATTCAAGCATGTTAAATTTGTAGAAATTCTATCACCTCTGTAAAATATATAATTTTGTGGTCGATTCTCACTATTTCAAAGTTAATAAAGTTGTCTTGTTTTTATTTCTATTTAACTGTTTTCATGTTGTGCTTATGTTTGAGTGGACTGTTTTGTATATGGAGTTTTAGTCTTGTTTTTTTTTTTTTATTTCTTTTTGTAAAGCAATGTTTTGAAGGTCTTTTTTATGCTGGTATCTTTCACAGTGAAACTCATTCTATGAAGGGTCGGCTCCAGGACAAAGTAAATGGGTGGGCATTTTTTTTTCATGAGGGGGCACACATTCACACACACATGCACAGTTATACATACACTCGTATACACACTTATACACTTATACACATTTTATACACACATATACATATATATATATATATATATATATATATATATATGTGTGTGTGTGTGTGTGTGTGTGTGTGTATGTAATGCTTATGTGTATATATCTATATATATGTATTTTATATACAGGTTCGGTGTTTATACTGATCTAAATTCACCATATAATTAATACATTATACCATATTGTCTTATAACTTCGGATACACATGAAAAATCACTTTATTGCAAGTAAAAATTTACAGGGACTGAGGGATTAACTTAAAGGGACAGTAAACACCAGAATTTTTGTTGTTTAAAAAGGTAGATAATCCCTTTATTACCCATTCCCCAATTTTGCATAATCAACACAGTTATAATAATATACTTTTTACCTCTGTGATTACCTTGTATCTAAGCCTTTGCAAACTGCCTCCTTATTTCAGTTCTTTTGACAGACGTGCATTTTTAGCCAATCAGTGCTTGCTCTTAGGAGCTTCACGTGCCAGAGCTCAATGTTATCTATATGAAACACATGAACTAACGCCCTCTAGTGGTGAAAAACTGTCAAAATGCTTTCCGATTAGAGGCGGTCTTCAAGGTCTAAGAAATTAGCACATGAACCTCCTAGATTTAGCTTTCAACTAAGAATGCCAAGAGAACAAAGCAAAATTGGTAATAAAAGTAAATTGGAAAGTTGTTTAAAATTACATGCCCTATTTAAATCATCAAAGTTTTTTTGTGACTTTACTGTCCCTTTAATCATTCAAAATAGATGAAACAATGATGAAGTTAATTCCTCAGTCCCTATAAATGTTTACTTGCAATAAAGTGATTTTTCATGTTTATCAGAAGTTTCCCTTTCTTGCTATTTTGAATACTTTAGGGGCAAGAATAACTCTCAAGGTTCAAGAAAGGTGATCTCTTTTAGCCCAAAACATAACTAATAGAGTTAAACATCAAATGAAATGTGTTAGACAGTCAGACTCAGTTGTATATAAAGCTCTTCTTTAGTTCCCTACTTATAATAAGTAACAAAAGAAGAGCTTTATATACAACTGAGTCTGACTTTCTGACACATTTCATTTGATGTTTAACTCTAAATTGAGAGTGTTCTTTCTACTAAAAACAAACTAAAGTCTGACTCTGAAGAGATGACTTGCCTCCGGTCTGGCAGCCTGCCAGCTCCTTCACTTGCCGCCTAAGACCTCACCCTGCCAGTGCTGCCACAAACTGCTATGTGCTCAGACTGAGCCTCAGCCTGCTGCAATACCGCAGCTGCCGCCTCAAATGCGAAGTTAAAGTTGTGTGTGCATGGCGTGCCACATGTGGGTGGGTGGAGCTTCAGCTGAGCAGCCAGCCAGGAGTCAGGAGACAAGGTGATCATCATAATATGTGGACCGGATTCGGGATTTATACACAGTCACCTGGTCCACATATTGCAGGGCAGCAGTGCAGCACTTTGGTCTGCCAGTGCCAAGCCTTTAAGTCAGTTAATGTATTGTCAGTCATTGACTCACTTACTTATCGGCTCCTTCCTTCCATTCCTTCTCCAAGTCTTCACGCTGAGGCTGAGCTTAATATGATGGCCACACGCAGTCACGCACTAAGTCACACACTCTTACCCCCCCCCCCCCTATCGAGAACAAAATCCAAAGGCCAAAAAATATATATATACATATATATTACATACACTGACTTAATTAATGTTAAAACTATTTTTCTTCATTTTTCCGCACCTGCCAAGGGGAGGGGGCACAGCATTCCATTTGGGTGGGCATTGCCCCCCAATGCCCCCCCTGGAGCCGACCCTGATTCTATGCCATCATAAATTAACGGTTACACGATAGATTATCATAGAGCTGATCTTACAACTCATGGATGTGACAAGGAGTGGGTACAATTCATTATAAATTCATACTTTTTTTTTTTTTTTAAATCAAAGCTTTTTATTAAGGTATTTAGTAAGACAATAGCCATACATAAACGAGAAAACAAGTTAACTCAAGATGAACATGGCTGAAAACCAAAGTAAATCATGACAGTCATTCTTAAAACGAGCATATCATACTGTATTACTAGCATGTCGCAAATATATACATTGCAAGATTTACATTGATACCTTATAATTTTATTTTTTGTGAAATGTTACTGTGGCACCTCTTTATCAGGATATACTGTCTATTAGAATTATATTTTAATCTAACATAAGTAGAATAATTATCATAAGTGAGAGACACATTTTTTCCTGTAAAGCGTATGATATTGATTGAAATATTAGCATTAATGGAGTAGATATAGAATATGGTTGATACCACTAGTGGATTAATACCGCTGAAATATTCACCAAAAAGGGTGAATGGGGACTAAGAGATCTTAGTCAAGTAGGTGGGGGGGGAGGAAATGGTGTACAATAGTAGAAACTATATAACGACACACAGAGATCATCATTTGATTATGGCTATATTAATTAGATGCTTAGCTAAATTATGAGGAGACTGGTAAACCTAGAGCTCTTTACTTTAAAGAGTGCTAGTAGTGAGGCTTTGGATAGACATACAACCTGGACTACTACCAACAACAGGGATAAATAATAAATTTACTACTCTCTCAGTAAGGGAAGGGTGCTTAAGATACTTATCTGAAGTAAGAACTGAATGCATATAGAAAGTATAAACTTGCTAGTAACTTCCTAGTAAAAGTATAGATGCATTACGGTTCCATGCATATTTTAGTGTTTCAAAGCTTTCCCATCGCAAAGATATATCTATGGGGTTCTTAGTGGTTCAAATGGTATAAGTATAAGTATGTAACAGTATAAAGATACAATTCTAAAATCACATGAATTTCTGTAACCCCTAATAGAGATCAACAAGCACTCCATTTCTACTACAGACAAGCTAATAGGTCACATTGATTAATAAAAAGGTACAGTACTATAAATATTGTAATAAGACCAATAAGAGTAAAATAAGTCCTCTAGCTTGCACTAGTTTAGTAAAATATACCAAGAAGAAGCCTCTCTATTGTCCTCCCAGTATAGCTTGTGTAGAATTGTGGATGGTAACTTATATTCTGAACTGTGAGGTATTTTTTGTAAGGATTGCAATAGGAAGAAATACATAACATGGACTAGAGATGTGGGGGAAGGATCATCCATAGTGTATAGAAAATAACCTCCTCTAGAAACTAGGAGCATATGTTTAACTGTTCAGGCACAAAAAGGGGTGGGAATCATACAAAGCCATAAATCAATAACATTCCTATCTAAATTTTGATAACAAACCTGAACCATTTAGAGTTATATTTGTTATACCATAGCCTCGAGGCAAAAGAGCTATTAAGACAATGTTTTGGAGGTAGGTAGTCCCTTCTTTTCAGGTTCTTAGACCGTCATTCATGAGTTCTAATATGTGTAAGTCAGAGTCCTAGATTGGTGCTAACATCTCCATGATGATAGGACCCATTTACCCCACACCAGATCTTATTGTTGATATAGAAGCACGCTGAGTACGCTGGGGAAAAGTATCTTTCAAAACCCATGGGAATAGCGGTAGGACCACAGAGGATCCTGGCCATCTGAGACCAGCAACACCTTCAATTTGTACCCTGTAGGTACAGTTGTCATCGGGTGGTATAGACGGTCTAAACTGCCTGTTTAGTTGGTCAGGCTGCTGCGTATCTTCAAGTAAAAAAGCTGCTTCTGCATTCACTAGCGCTTCTGCAATGCTGGCAGTGAGAAATATCCCAGCTAGCTCCACTATACACAGGTTCAGACTCTCTCCCTTGTGTGTGCTGATAATTCAGGATGTCCGCCACCCGGAAACCACACCGGGGCCCCACAGCATCTCCCCGGGCTGCTGAAGCATCCGTGCTGGGATTGTACAAATCTTGTGAGAGTAAGTCGGCTCCATCATGTAGTGCATCAATGCAGGCTGCATGATTTTGGTCTAACCGTATAGACAACTCTTCTAGGAGTAAAGCGATGAGTTCCATCTGTATTGCATCTCACGCACTAGAACAGACCCCCGTCTTCCCCAAGGGTTGTGGCGTCTCCTATAGCAATGGCGGTTTTCGCACTATTTGTTCCTTCACCACCCGAACTAGATATTAATCCCGAGCCAGCATGGCTCAATCTCCATATTTCGCTTCCTAGGCAAACCACAGCCTGCAGGTCTGCGGAGTCCCAAGAGCGCATGGGGTTAGTTTAGAACTGTGGCATTCGTTATCTGCCGTCTTAGGCCTGCCTCCCCTGCAGAATACAATCTAGCAATAGGAGGGCGGTAAGAGGATCGTAGCTGGTGGAAGTCTTACTGATCGTGGATCTATTAATGTCCCAGTAACTTTTTTTAGAGCAATCTGCATCCTTGATGGCTGATTTATGGCTTCTAAATTATATTTTATGGAGGAGCTCTGCAGAGATGCGTCCATTCTCTTTGCTAGTTGGCTCCGCCCCCCAAATTCATAATTTTTAAGTTAAGTTGTTGTGACAAGTTTTTTCAGAAATATATTAATTTCTGGTGCAGATTGATTAAATCTAGGCCACAGTTTTTTTCACTGGAATACTGATTAAATAGATTGGGTACAATAGCCCTTACTTATTCCTTAACAAACAATTTTTGAATTCTATCCAAATGCCGTTTTGCCTTCTCATGTAGAACTGGAATTTAATCCCATATGTAAAGGTTCGATTACCCCTGTGAAGTATATCATCTTGTGGTCAAATCTCACTATTTCAAAGTTAATAAGGTTGTCTTGTTTTTATTTTTATTTAACTGTTTTCAAGTTGTGCTTATGTTAGAGTGGACTGTTTTGTATATGGAGTTTTAGTCTTGGTTTTTTTTTATTTCTTTTTGTAAAGCAATGTTTTGAAGGTCTTTTTTATGTTGGTATCTTTCACAGTGGAACTCATTCTATGCCATCATAAGTTAAAGGGACACTATACCCACATTTTTTTCTTTCATGATTCAGATACAGCATGCAATTTTAAAGGGACAGTCTACCATAGAATTGTTATTGTTTTAAAAGATAGATAAACCTTTATTAACTATTCCCCAGTTTTGCATAACCAACACAGTTATATTAATATACTTTTTACCTCTGTGATTACCTTGTATTTAGGAACCTATTTCCAGCCCCCTGATCACATGACTGTGACTGTTTATTATCTATTGTCTTAATTTAAGCATTGAGTTGTCCTAAATCTTAAATAACCCCCTGTGCCTGAACACAGTGTTATCTATATGGCCCACATATACTTTCTGTCTCTTTGTGTTGAAAAGAGATTTAAAAAGCATGTGATAAGAGGCAGCCCTCAAAGGCTTAGAAATTAGCATATGAGCCTTCCTAGGTTTAGTTTAAACTAAGAATACCAAGAGAAAAAAGCAAATTTGATGATAAAAGTAAATTGGAAAGTTGATTAAAATTACAAGTCCTATCTGAATAATGAAAGTTTAATTTATACTAGACTGTCCCTTTAAGCAACTTTCTAATTTACTCCTATTATTAATTTTTATTTGTTCTCTTGCTATCTTTATTTAAAAAGCAGGAATGTGATACATAGAAGTCGGCCCATTTTTGTTTGAGAACCTGGGTTATGCTTGCTTATTGGTGGGTAAATGTAAGCCTCCAATAAGCAAGCGCTAACCATGGTGTTGAACCTAAAAATCGGCTGGCTGCTAAGATTTACATTCCTGCTTTTAAAATAAAGATAGCAAGAAAATGAAGAAAAATCGATTATAGGAGTAAATTAGAAATTTGATTAAAATGGTATGCTCTATCTGAATCATGAAATAATTTTTTTTAGGTTCAGTGTCCCTTTAACGGTTACGCAATAGATTCACCACCATTGATTATCATAGAGCTGATCTTACAACTCATGGATGTTACAAGGAGTGGGTACAATTCATTATAAATTCATACATTTTTTAGTTAATTTGTTGTGACAAGTTTTTTAAGAAATATATTAATTTCTGGAGCAGATGCATTAAATTTAGGCCACTGTTTTCTCACTGGAATACTGATTAAATAGATTGGGTACTATAGCACTTACTTATTCCTTAACAAACAATTTTGAATTCTATCCAAATGCCATTTTGCCTTCTCATGTAGAACTGGAATTTAATCCCATATGTAAAGGTTCGTGGATACTCACCATCTTATGAAAGAAATTCTATCACCCCTGTGAAGAATATCATCTTGTTCCTGACTCTCAACATTGTCAAATCTAATGAGATTTTTTTATTTTTTTTTATTTTATTTAACTGTTTCAAGTCGTGCACATGTTAGAGTAGACACTGATATAGTTTCTGGAGTCTATGCATTAAATGTGGGCCACTGTTTTCTCATTGGAATACTGATTTAATAGATTGGGTACCATGGTATCTAGTTAGTGCTTACCAAACATTTTTTGGATTCTAACCAAATGCTGTCAAACTGTATTATTATTATCGGTTATTTGTAGAGCACCAACAGATTCCGCAGCGCTATAAACATAGGTTGTATACAAGGTAGCAATTATAGGGATCAAATGGATAGAAGGCCCTGCCTACAGTCGCACTGTTTACAATTTATAATTTAACGTATCTGTTAGTCTATGAAAACCATGTCATGAGAATTAGTATGTTACAGTTTTATTATAATGTGAAAATGAAATAGAATTAATTTAAAAAAATACTTGTATCTTGAAATTTGCAGATAAAAAAAGAACAGACGTAGAACACGGATTACTTTAAATTCCATTGTTTCCTTTATAAAGAGTGTTTGGGTGATAGGTTCACAAGAGACGACATATAAAGCTGTCAAGAATATCTAGATTACCATAGCAGGAGGCCTGTATTTTTAGCATGTGATTGCAGATGCACAAATATCCTCTGAAATTTGTCACTAAGCAGTTTTTATATATCATTAGCATGATCTGAGGTTAAAAAGCTGTAAAACACATTTGTATAATGCACAGGAAAGACAGGTAAATTAAATTTAAGATCAGAATTAAATGTATTCTCCAAACTGCATTCCATACATCAGATAGATGCAGTAAAATGTATCTTTTTAATATAATATGTGGTCAGGGTAGTTTAGTCAATATATCCACCCTACAAATCAAGTTCAATTCTGGGTGGCTTTGTATAACCATACTACAATGGGAACACCCATTAATTAATTTTACTGCCATTTCTAATATTTTCCAGCATTAAAAAAAGTTAGTATACTATTTTTTGCCAAGAAAATGAAGTATTTGTTCCAATCCAAATGACTGAGAATGCTTTTAAAATGTGTTTTCTTTCATTTTCTGTGAGAGCTTGCTGTTTATTTGGAAGCATACCAAAGTAAACCATTTAAACAATGCAAGGTAATACTTAAAATTTCATGCCTATTCCATGATTGAATCACAAAGTATTTGCAATCAGTACTGTGTACTAAATCACAATGATAAAAGCTCTCAGAGTTTTCAAACAAACAATCATTTAGTGATGGTTATTTGAAAATGCTGGAAACAAATTGGGGAAAAAGTAGAGTTTTACCGTCCAGTTCATGATGACAAGTTTTCTTTGTCACATAACAAATTTAATTAGTCTCATATAAACACTGCATGCCAAAAACATTTTTGTTACTTAATGATCCATACGGTATCTAGAATAGTTTTCTTAAACAGAAAAAGAAGTATTAGCAAAAATATAGAACAAACAGAAAATATGACGTTTTAAAACAGTATCACTCATGAAAAATGTTGGAAATTTGACTTGATCCTTGTAACAAAGATGATATATATCTGATAATATTTTTAAATTTGCATTTAATTCTCCATTTTGTATTACATATTATGGCCTAGCCCCCCCAAACAAACCACAGTTATTGATGACATAGTTGCAAAATGACTGCAACTTTATGGCTAGCAATTTGCTGTTCAAAAGTGAACAAATTCCTGGCAAGCAAAAATAAATAAATACATTTATAAAAGAATATAACCATAAATAATGTATCTTCATTCCAAAACAATCCAATCCAAATATTAAAGAAACATAAAAGTCAAATGTTTGTGGTTCAGTTGGAGCATGCAATTTTATGAGGCTTTTCAATGTATTTCTTTGAAAATTACTTCATTCTCTCTCAGTCCTTTGTTGATATGCAGGTAGACTCAGGATCAGCAATATACTCATTGGAGCTACCTGGTGATATATGGCTTACACCCATGTGCCTCTTGTCATTTGCTCACCAACTGTGTTCAGCTAGGTCCCAGTAGTGATTTGTTGCTCTAAACCTACGTTTGCAGCTGGTACTACTATATGTAAGTGATATTGCTCTAACACATTTTCTTTGTAATTTTGCACTTTTATTTTAAAATGATAAGTCCAATTGGTAACTTGAACAGATATAAAACCACTGTGGCTGATTATTCTACAACTGTTACAACTGTGATTACTGGTTATTTTGTTATCAGCAAACCCACTCATGCATATGAATAATTATTACAATATTATTTCATTATTTAATTATAATTGATTTAGTATATTCTAATCTATCAAAAGAGTGGCATTTTATAGTACTTTGCCTTGGTTTTCTAAGGGATTTCAAAGTTTTCAAAGTCATTCACCAATACTTTAATACTGAGAAAATGTTAAGCCATTGGAAAACAAGTTTTCATGATTTCTGTACTTTTCTGTCTCTTGACCTCTTAAAAACAGATTTTGGATGTTTTGGGGGTCTTTCTTTGTACATCATTTAATATAATGGTAGATTAAATATGTTCCTCTGTACTTTAAAGTGATTTGTAGTATTTTGAAATTATATGCTCACAGTATACATAGCTAATGTTGGATGTACGTTTCTGAAAAATTGAGTGCCTTTTTTAATTTAATACATGATACAGTCTGTTTTCCACTTAAATGCCAGTGCCAAAAAATTATTGACCTAGATTCTATAAAATATTTTCATGAAACTGATGTCTCTCGAAAATCTTCCCTCAACACAGCAGCTTGACAATTGTGGAATTCAGAGATTGTTCTCGCCTCTCGTCAATGGATCAACAACCGTTCACTTCCAAGTATATAGAAAAAGTTACAATGTGAAGCATCCAGCATAAAAAAAATGCCTTCAAAATGTTACAAAAATGAACAAATTAAGATGAAAAAAAACTTTGTTTATAAAGTAAACCACACTAACATATACAACATTAGAAAACATAATAGTGGTGTGAAACAAGATAACCTTGTCAGCTTTGAATTGGTGAAACACAACTCCAAGACGTGATACTACATAAAGGTAGGTCTTTCTGAATTCCACATTCTCAGACCTCAGTGTAGGTTAAAAATCATGACCACCCCACTAAAAGGCCCTGCATCTGCAACAGGCAGACCCTTAATCACAGCTGCAAGATCTCCAAGACATCTTTTTTTTTAACCAGTTAGATTTCTTTACCATGAAAAAATACCTTTACATAAGCAATTTGCACGTGTTTCTAAAGTGTTACTGTTGTAATTCTTGTTTTTCTGTTTAGATAACCGTTCATGTTTGATATGCCAGATATCACGTTTTAGGCACCTCACAAAGCTATAGATGGTAATGGCAGGAATGCCCACCAAGGAAACACTGGAAAATATAGGTGAAACGATGTTCATTTTGGAACATGACCTCACCTGCATATTAAGGCCCCTTTACAACCTCATAAGCATTGAATCCATTGAGTTACCTGTGTATTTCCGGAGATGTTGCTCCATTCCATAGAATATTAGCAAGCCAAGCATTAACACAATATTTTAATTATATTTTTTGAGTGCTGTACAAAACAACAAAAGGAGAAAGCATTGAGATGATGTTAGGACATAAAGAAATAAAAAAGCAAAGATAAGAACAGGGAGATTTATACCCAGCAAACTTTTATTAGGGTCATAGTGTTACATAGATTAAAGGACCATTAAATACAGTCAAATTTTATAATTAACAAATGATAATAACAAAGACAATGCTATAACACTTTCAAATTTCAATTGAGCAGTCTATTTTTTCAATTTATTTATTTTATGAAATTTACTTCATTTTCTTTCAATCCGTTGTTGAAATGCAAATTTCTAAATTTCTACCATTTCCCTGGCCACTGTATCATGTGACAGCTACCAGCTAACCACAGAGCTGGTGCCTCAGAAAGTGTGCATATAAGAAGACAGCACAATTTGATAATCAAAGTAAATTGGATTTTTTTTTATTCAAATTGCATGCTCTATCTGAATCATGAAAGTTTAGTATTAACTTTAGTGTCCTTTTAAATACAACATTTTGTAAGAGTTAAACAAAGTATGCCACTAGAGTAAGTCTTATAGTATAATCATTTCAATTAAACTCTAGGAATAAAGGGATGTACACTATTTTATGGCATAGCCATGTTTAAAATTCCTTTCAAAGAAGGAGACGAATTAAAGTGAGGTCTGGATGAGCATTTATAAATGTTAGCAATAAAAACCTCTTTAATCACATATCTACAGATTATTATTAACCAGGTGCAAAAAAAGTTAAAAAATGCAATAATTTCTTAATTATAGTTGGTGATCCCAGAACTACAACAATAATTGATATCATGTGCGCTAAAATCTCTAGCAATATTAATCTATTGGGTGTTATTTATGGTGCAGTGTCATAGTATAATCTAAGTAAACTCATAATAAACAGTAATGAGGTCAGCAGAATTAACAGTCTAGGGGCCCGATCCGATATGCAGCGTCGCCCGCAAAAGCCAGCGACGCCGAAATTTGCGCTGGTTTGGTATCCTATATACGGCGTAACCTAGAAGTTACGCTCGTATATTTCTGCCTTCGTCCGTAGTTTTTTGGGCCATAGGCAGGTATACCAAACCAGCGCAGTTTGGTATCCAATATACAGCGTAAGGACTTACGTGGCGAAAATGGAGAAATCTTACTCCATTTTCACCTCGCCACAAAATGCAGCCGTAGTAAGCCTTACGCTGTCTATTGGAGCACCGTAACTCCCTAAACTACCTGCTAAATAAACCTAACACCTAACGTATGCGCAATGTCTATCTACCTGTCAACGGCGATCCCCCGCCGCAATCCCTAATAAAGTATTTAACCCCTAAACCGCCGCACACGGACCCCGCCGCCACCTACATTAAAAGTATAACCCCCTAATGTGATCCCCCTACACCGTCGCAAGCTATATTACATACCCCCTAATGTGAGTCCCTTACACCGCCGCCATCTACCTTACCTACCCCCTAAAGTAAGCACCTACCCCGCCGCCATCTACCTTATCTACCTTACCTACCCCCTAAAGTGAGCACCTAACCCGCCGCCATCTACCTTACCTACCCCCTAAAGTGAGCACCTACCCCGCCGCCATCTACCTTACCTACCCCCTAAACTGAGCCCCTACCCCACCGCCATCTATCTTACCTACCCCCTAAAGTGAGCCCCTACCCCGCCGCCATCTATCTTACCTACCCCCTAAAGTGAGCCCCCTACCCCGCCGCCATCTATCTTACCTACCCCCTAAAGTGAGCCCCTACCCCGCCGCCATCTATCTTACCTACCCCCTAAAGTGAGCCCCTACCCCGCCGCCATCTATTTTAAAAATATTAACCCCTATTTTAATCCCCCTACACCGCCGCCAGCTATATTAACTATATTAACCCTAATTATATTAGGGTTAATATAGTTAATATAGTTATTATATTATATATATTAACTATATTAACCCTAATTATATTAGGGTTAATATAGTTAATATTGTTATTATAATATATATATATTAAGCATAATAACCCTATCTAACGCTAACACCCCTAACTAAATTCTTTTTAAAATAGATCTAATTAATATTAATATTATTAATTAAAATATTCCTATTTAAATCTAAATACTTACCTATAAAATAAACCCTAAGATAGCTACAATGTAATTAATAATTACATTGTAGCTATTTTAGGGTTTATATTTATTTTATAGGTAACTCGGTATATATTTTAACTAGGTACAATAGCTATTAAATAGTTAATAACTATTTAATAGCTACCTAGTTAAAATAATTACCAATTTACCTGTAAAATAAATCCTAACCTAAGTTACAAATACACCTACACTATCAATAAATTAAATAAACTACAAATATCTAAACTAAAATACAATAAAATAATCTAAACTAAATTACAAAAAAAACAAACACTAAAGTACAAAAAATAAAAAAAATATTACAAGATTTTTAAGCTAATTACACCTATTCTAAGCACCCCAAAATAAAAAAATTTCCCTGCCCTATTCTAAATGAAAAAAGTTCAAAGCTCTTTTACCTTACCAGCCCTTAAAAGGGCCTTTTGCGGGGCATGCCCCAAAGAAAACAGCTCTTTTGCCTGTAAAGAAAAAACACAATACCACCCCCCAACATTACAACCACCACCCACATACCCCTATTCTAAGCCCACCCAACCCCCCTTAAAAAAAACCTAACACTACCCCCCTGAAGATCTCCCTACCTTGTCTTCACCAAGCCGGGCAGAACTCTTCATCCAATCCGGGCGATGTCCAATCAAGCGGCAGTGAAGTCTTCTTCCATCCGGGCGATGTCTTCAATCAAGCGGCAGTGAAGTCTTCCTCCATCTGGCGATGTCTTCAATCAAGCGGCAGTGAAGTCTTCTTCCATCCTGCGATGTCTTCAAGCAAAGCGGCATCTTCAATCTTCTTTCTTCGCTCCTCCGCTGCGGAGCATCCATCCGGCACGAAGACTAAACGAGGAATGAGGTACCTTTAAATGACGTCATCCAAGATGGTGTCCGTCGAATTCCGATTGGCTGATAGGATTCTATCAGCCAATCGGAATTAAGGTAGAAAAATCTGATTGGCTGATTGAATCAGCCAATCAGATTCAAGTTCAATCCGATTGGCTTATTGGTTCAGCCAATAGGGGCTCACTTTAGGGGGTAGGTAAGATAGATGGCAGCGGGGTAGGGGGCTCACTTTAGGGGGTAGGTAAGATAAATGGCGGCGGGGTAGGGGGCTCACTTTAGGGGGTAGGTAAGATAGATGGCGACGGGGTAGGGACTCACTTTAGGGGGTAGGTAAGATAGATGGCGGCGGGGTAGGGGCTCACTTTAGGGGGTAGGTAAGATAGATGGCGGCGGGGTAGGGGGCTCACTTTAGGGGGTAGGTAAGATAGATGGCGGCGGGGTTGGGGGCTCACTTTAGGGGGTAGGTAAGATAGATGGCGGCGGGGTAGGGGGCTCACTTTAGGGGGTAGGTAAGATAGATGGCGGCGGAGTAGGGGCTCACATTAGGGGGTTATAGATTTAATATAGCTGGTGGCGGGGTCCGGGAACGGCGGTTTAGGGGTTAATACATATTTTATTGTTAGGATAGTGGGGGGGGATAGCGGATAGAGGGTTAGACATGTCGGGCTATGTTTGGGAGGCGTGTTAGACAGTACAGGTGATTTTATAACTTTAGTCAGGTTTTGTAGGCGCCGGCAGTTTCTAAAGTGCCGTAAGTCACTGGCGACTCCAGAAATTTGTGCTTACGCAGATTTCTGGACATCGCTGGTTTGTCAGACTTACGGCACTTTAGCCTCTGACGGCGCCGTATATAGGATAGCTCGAGTTGCGAGCTGAAACTGCGGGCGGCGGGGGTTCCCTCGCTTGCGCCGCAAACTACGATCTTTATCGGATCGTGCCCCATATTCGTAGACACTCATGAGATAGCGGAGCAGCCTTGTTTAAAGGCAACATTATATTAGAAATGTATTGAGCATCACTTCACCTACATTTTACACAGTTTCATTAGTGGGTATTTCTGTTATTAGCACCTATAGTTGCAGGAGGTGCCTAATACATTATATTTTACACATTAAAGGACCAGTCAACACAGTAGATTTGCATAATCAACAAATGCAAGATAACCAGACAATGCAATAGCACTTAGTCTGAACTTCAAATGAGTAGTAGATTTTATTTCTGATAATTTTAAAAGTTTTGTCTTTTTCCACTCCCCCTGTACCATGTGACAGCCATCAGCCAATCACAAATGCATACACGTAGCATGTGACAGCCATCAGCCATTCACAAATGCATACACACTTATTCTTGTACATGCTCAGTAGGAGCTAGTGACTCAAAAAGTTTAAATATAAAAAGACTGTGCACATTTAGTTAATGGAAGTAAATTGGAAAGTTGTTTAAAATGGCATGCTCTATCTGAATAATGAAAATTTAATTTTGATTGAGTGTCCCTTTAAACACAAATTGCTAGTGTAAAATAATGGAGGTAGCGTCCATTATTTTTTTAAGAGTTTTTTTTAGTCAGATAGGCCACCATTGATATTTTTGTCTAAAAGTCTTGTTTTTAGTGATTGTTGGAGGAATGTATTTGGAGTATTGGTAGTGGCATATATTTCACCTACTGGGATTTAGTCACAAGCCTCCTTCTGTTGGTTTGTCGATATACTCCTATTCCAGATCCCCTGCTGTTATGTTTCAGCACTGGATTTGGCTTCTTACTGGATTCTTTCAGTAGCAAAATGCCTATTGGTAACTACTTTATTTTTTAATTTTATATTTTGCACTCTTTAAGCCTGTTAGGTTATTGTTATATATGTATTATATATGTATATGACCTTGGGACAGTTATATATGTTTTAGATAATTCCCTTTTATTATTAGGTATTTATCATTTTGTAACAAAAAATGGGATATCTTAGCCTTTTCATTTAAAACACCATATTGTAAACATGTTTATACATGGGACCTAAAGCCTCTAAGGGTGTCAGTATATTTCAGAATATTTCAGAAATGTATCAGTTTCTCACAATATCACTGCAATAACAATTGGACATAGGTGCATACCTACTCCGGTGTCCTCTGACAATCCGATCCTTCTCATGGAGAGATGTGCTTCTCTCAAATCTAGCGCCCATCTCTATCCGCTGTCGGCGTTCCAATTCAAACACGTGATAACTTAACAATACCCTGAGGAGGTCTGGGGTAAGCGTAAGGGTTAGCCTGTAGAGCGTGCAGCTGTGAGCTGGTAATAATGAAGAAAAAGAAGAAAATCTGCTGCACGTTCAAAATAAAAATAAGTCTTTTATTTTAAACATTAAAACAAGCAATGAAGGCTCAAAAAGGAGTAGAGAAATTTGAGTAAGATTTGGCTTATGTATTTCAGCTTACGCCGTATTCATAGACCTAAAGTTTGTTAGTACATAGCCCTTATTTAAATCCATAGAACACATTTAACTGGTTAAAAACTAACACACCCCCCATATTTCCATATTTCGGACACTCATATGTTTCAAACATGCTGGAAAGGAAAGCAAATTACTTCATACAGACAGAAGTGGTCTAGGTAGTAACAATGTAACATATGTACAAAATATGTATACAAAATATAAAATATATATATGAGCAATTCCAAAACAAGCTCCAAAAATGTAGCAGATTTTCTTCTTTTTCTGCATTTATAATTTTGTGTCATCTTTTTGTATGCTTAACAACCTTTTTAAACGCACAATTTTTTTTGCGCCTGTACTTTTTTGAAGCACGAACGTTCGTCGACATTCGGGCCTGTATGCGTCGGTGTGATAGCGTACATTTTGGCATGCTTTTTTACTTTATATGACTCCAGTTTGATGCCCCTCCTTTCTTATCGACGCTATTTAGATAACAGGTAAACTGTGTACCACCGCATCTCTGCTTTTATCATTTTTTAATTTATTATTTTTTGTGAGTTCTTTTCAGAGGGGATAAGTGTTTCCTTTTCTCTAAAGCTTGTAATGGGGATATTTCCATTAAGCTGTATGCTTGTAATTTTCTGCACTTAACTTCTACATAAGTTCCTTGCAGTTATGGAGCCTTTTGACTCTGTCCCTAAATCTGCCTTAGAAGCTGGGTCATTTGAACACTTTTCTTTAGTGTTGTGTTTATATTGTTTATAAGATGAGGTTTTAAGCTTAGGCTAAATTATGCAATACATGTATTATTATTGTAATGTTTTCTGACCTATCTAACACTGCTCTTGCTTCTAAGGGGTCTATTTATGAAGCAGCGGATGCTGCTTCCGGCCCACTCCACTTCAGTTCTGCCTGAAGTGGAAGTTAAGAAGCAGCGATCCTAAGACCGTTGCTCCTTAACTCGTCTGCCACCTCTGAGGTTGCGGGCAGCAATCAGTACGATCGAATACGATCGGGTCGATTGACACCCCCTGCTAGCGTCCGATTGTCCCCAAATCTGCAGGGGGTGATATTGCACTAGCAGTTCACAAGAACTGCCGGTACAATGATAAATGCAGACAGTGTAAGCTACATCGTATCCTGTCCATCCACACAATAGTAAATTGACCCCTATGGTTTTTTTAGGAGAATCCTATTGAATCCTGGAATAAAGGTCTGAAATATTGGTGGTCATGTCTCCTTCAAGTAAGTGTAAAAGGTCAAGTAAGAATTTACCTTCTATTAGCTCCAAACCTGCTGGGTTAATGTTTCTTGTCATGAAGTTGCTATGTCCTCAGAGGAAGAGGTTTGGTTCTGTTGATCAGGGGTTTACCTCTGATCAGGAATCTGTTATATAATATATATATATATATATACTTATTTGTTTAAATTGAGCATATTTGTTGTATTTTTAAAGTTTTTTAGAGGTTTAGGCCCTACAGTTTATGGGGATAAGCCGGTTTACTGTTTAAATCTTGTTTTTATTCCTGTGGTTAAATCATCTGATATATTTCCTACCTCTGATGTGGTCTCTGTGATTATTCCAGAGACTGGGTTTAGCCAGGTATTTCTTTTTAATCCTTCTGTAAGGTTTTCTTTTGGTTTTATTAATTCTTTTTTGAGCAGTTTTCTGACAATTCTGCTAGTAAAGATTTTTTAAACCTGTTTGGCAAATGTGCTTATGCTTTTATTAAGTGTTATTTTACAGCATGTATTTGGCAATACTTTCTAAGGCTTTTTTGGTTGAGTATTGGTCTGCTGATATGGTTTCTAAATCCAGACTTTTATGTATCTCTTTCTTTTCAGGGAAATATATTATTTGGCTCTGGTTTAGATTCTATTATATCTAATGTGACAGAAGGTAAAAGAGCTCAGGACTAGTAATTTGGGGGTACATTTTAATCTCCTTATTGTTTCTTCTAATTTGTTCCTTTCCTCAGAACAGGGCAGAAATCTGATTCCTTCTCTGAGAAGCTGGTTCCTCTGGTTCTGTATGGAAGCTAAGTTGTAACTAGAACATGTCTGAGCAGTCCAGTTTATCTTCTCACTTATCTCAGTTTGCATGAAGGTGCGGATCTTGTTCCAAAGAATCTGTATGGGGGCAAGTTAAGCTTCTTTCTAGAAGTTTTATTTTAGTCTGTTCAGGATCCCTGGGTTTTCAATATAGTCTCCCAGGGTTAATGAATAGGTTTCTGAATGAGGCCTTCCTTGGAATGTTTTTTATGTCCTATATTTTGTGATTTCCGGTTCCTTTGTTAGTACAGGGAATGGGGTTTTATTTTAACCTTTTCTTTATAGGAAGGAATTTTCAGACCAGTTCTGGATCTAAAGGCTCTGAACTAATCTTTCAGAGTTTTTTATTTTCTAAAGAGTAACTATTTGGATTTTTCTGCCTTTTATTTTGCAAGGTCAGTTTATCTCCATAATAGTTTTATAGGATGTTTTTCTTCATGTTCCTATTCTCTAGGAACATCATCAATTTCCCAGGTTTGCGTTTCTGGTCTAGCATTTTTCTTTTTTCCATATATCATTTTTATTGTTTTCAAACAGGGAAATAATTCACATAAAATAAAAGATTACATATTAGAATGGTTATTAACAACAGTCACTTATAGAACATGAATAGCAATACTTGGAATCTCACTAGTTTCAAACATCCTATTTAACTATGAGCTAATCAGAGATGCAAACTCTTCCAGGTTCTTTAGACAGCTTAAGTTACAGTTACAATTGAATTATTGATGGTATACAGATTCGACACAGCACATTTGAGGTGTGTTCATATACCTTGCTCCCAGAGAAACACCACATCGGCAGTAAAGTCTTGCTTACCTATGAACGTGTAATGTATTTTTTCTAGTTCAAGTACAAGTTTCACTTCCCTAATCCACATATCATATGTGTGTACTACAGCTTTCTTTCAAAATCTAGGTATCAGGCGCCTAGCACAGTTAAGCATGATATGTAGTAGTTTCTTTCAGTATAGGCATGTGGTCTAGCATTTTGAATTTGTTGCTCTACCGTTTGGTCTGGGTTCAGCTTGGTTACCCTTTTGTTCTTTAATCAGAACTCAGGGTATTGCAGTGTTTTCTTTTTGGAAAATATTTTGGTTACAATTTCATCTTTTTATTTAGCAGATTCTCTTACCATCAAACTGTTGTTTTCTTCATCATCATAATTGGAAAAATCTTTTTTTTTTCCTTTCTAAAGAGTTTGTTTGTTTCTCAGACTAAGATTGTTGTTTCTCAGATTTAGTTTTTATTAATCTTTTATTGAAAGTTTTAAGGATTATAAAGCCAGTGTCCATCTGTCTAGACCTTTTGTTTCTTTTTTTTCCGATCAGTTGTTTGCAGCTTTGGATGCTATTGCGTTTGCTCATTTTCTCACAAAGCCTCTTCAGCTTTGTATGCGTTTGCAGTGATGCAGGGGTCTTGCTTTGCTTTTTCAATGATTCATCTAGATTTCAGATCTAGCCAATCTCTGTCTTGGTGACTGTATCATCAGGGGGCTTATTTTATTCATCCTACTGGATCTGTATTCTTTACAGATGCAAGTCTTTCAGGATGGGGGCCTTCTGGGGGTCGCAGAGAGTGCAAGGTAGAGAAATAAAATGCTAAATTAATCACACCTTTTTTTTAAAAATAAGAAAAAATAATGAGTCCAAAAGCCAAAAGACAAGCCAGAAGTCAAAGGCAGAGCTGGATCATTAACCAAAGTGAGTATTCAGATGAGCCGGGGTCAGGAATATGAAGATCAGCAAAGTCAGGAACAAGCCAGGGATCAGGAACCAGAAGGGATGTTAAACAAGCCAGGTGTACACAGAGACAGGAACAGGGGAACTTACAGAGAGATCAGAGACAGCGCAAGAGCAACGGCAAACAGGACGGAGGCAGTTAAATAGGTAGTGATGACATTATCATCCTGGGACTGCAACCTATCTCTCGCTAATGATGTTCTCCAGTTTGGCCATAAGAGGGAGCCTGGGAGTAGTCAGCAGCTTTACACACTCTGCTACAGGCAAGGAGAACAGGTGAGTCAAAATGGCAGCCAAGATAAAAAGCAGCAAATAACAATTAAAATCAGGGTTAAACCCTGACAGTTCCCCGGGGTGAGGTTTTTCTTTTTATATTTTTGAAATCCATGCAATTTTCAGTGTCCTTCAGAGTTGGCCTTTGATGGAACTAAGTCTTATCTCCGATTTCAGATAGAATATGCTTCAGCAGTACCATATGTCAATCATCAAGGGGGAACTTTCAGTCAATAATTATTTAATTTCTGCTGATCATATTCCAGGACTGAACAACTGGGAAACAGTTTTTTATCAGTTGCTAGTCTTGGCATCCAGGAGTTGTCTCTTCATCTGGATATCTTCTATCAGATAGTGGATATTTGAGGGAGATCTGATGGTAATTTGGTTCATTCTCTGACTTTCCAGTTACTGTGTGAGGTCCATGGATCCTCAAGCAGTGTATGTGGTTGCTTAGGTAGTTCCTTTGTCATGGCGACTAATTTATGTTTTTTTCACCTTTTTTTCTTTCTCCAGGGTGGTTACCTAATCAGTCTAAAAGGGAGCATCTGTGATTCTATTTGCTCTGATTTGGTCTCACAGTTTTTGTATGCAAATATACTTCAGATGTCCAGTTGCCCTTTTTGGGTCTCTTCTTTGCAATTCAGATTGTTGGTCTAAAATCTTTAAGCCTGATGGCATGGAGATTGAATAAATAGTTATTTGGCAAAGAGGGTTCTCTGACTCTATTATTGAATTTTTGATACAGATTTTTTAAAATCTGTATATAGGAAGTTTTATTATAAGATGTTGAAGACCTTTATACTTCTTTCAGTTCTTTCCCTTTGGACGATTGATAATCTTTCAGATAGTCATAGCTTTGTTCTAGGTTTGGCTAGAGTTAAGTCTAATGTTAAAAGAAATTTCACATTCTTGGAGTTTTATATTGGTTTTGAGAGTTTTGCAGGTTTGAGCTTATACATTAGGTTTTCTGAGTTATCTGCTCTTTTATGTGATCTTACTTATTTTATTTTTTTTAGGAAAAGGCAGTTTCTTTGGACTAGATTTGTTTTCTTTCCTAGGCCTTGATCACATATTTGGTAACGTGCGCAAAGACCACCGTTGACAAATTTTTCTCTGATCGAGCGATCACATACCCAGCACAGCAGACAAGTTACGCGCATAGATTTTACACTGTGTGCACTGTTTTTACTCCCATAGACTTACATAGAACTGGTGTCTTCAGTCAGTATCACAAAGGCAGCGCATGGACTTACTCGCGCAGAATGGATGTATATTAATCTATTTTGAATTTGCCACACATAGGCAGGCGCAGCAACCCTTGCACACATTAAAAAAGCAGCGTAACTCCCTGGAAGGCTTAACAAACACACATGTCCAATATTAATCCCTAAACCACCATCCCCCCACATCGCAATCACTAATAAAAGTTATTAACCCCAAAATTGCCATCCCCCCACAAAGCAAAGTATCTAAATAAACTATTAACCCCTAAACCGCCATCCCCCACATCGCAATCACCAGTAAAAGTTATTAACCCCTAAACCGCCATCCCCCCACATTACAACTACTAAATAAACCAATTATACCCTAAACCGCCATCCCTCCACATCGCAACTACCTACATTAAACAATTAACCCCTAAACCTAACACCCCTTAACTTTACCATAATTAAAATACACCTAAATTAAAGTTAAAATAAAATAACAACCTTTAAATAAATAAAAAATTACCTGTGAAACAAAATTAAAACATAAGCTTAAACTAATAAAATACCTAACATTACTTGTTTTAAAAAAGATAATAAAATACAAAAAATAAAAATAAATATCAAGTGTATTATTATCTATGCAGATAAAACTCAATAAGGAGGTGTTATTGAACGATATCTGTAAAATACTTAAATTTACTATCACAAACAATATTGTAACAGTGTGTACATAAATCTACTATCACAAACAATATTGTAACAGTATATACAAAAGATATAAGTGTGTACTACACCACATAAAGAGTCCAATCACATGGCATCCAAACAACAACGTGTGATGTTGTACAAGTAGGCAGCTCTCCAAGAGGTATAAGGCCATCCACTTCAAAGTAGTTCTAAAAAAGAGTAGAGAAGGTGCCACATAGCATAATTCTGTATGGAATTTCTGGACTGATAAATTTAAAACAATACACTCACATTTGGTGAAACACTAAAATGTTGTGCAAACTGGGCAGACCAGATCCTCAGAGTTGTCCGGTAAAACTCTCCTCTTGGCTCACAAAGCACAGATGACTGTGGTCTCTCTCCCCTCACAGCAGGTGGTGTGTAGTTGCCCTAGGGGATCCACCTCTCTGGCCTAAACCGTCAGGTATTTGGAGTGAAAATGCCAAAGGATTCAGAAAGTAGCAAGTTGCTTAAAATCAAGTGTTTATTTAAAGGAACACTGGACCCAAATTTTTTTCTTTCGTGATTCAGATAGAGCATGAAATTTTAAGCAACTTTCTAATTTACTCCTATTATCAAATTTGTTTCATTCTCTAGCTATCTTTATTTGAAATGTAAGAATGTAAGTTTAGATGCTGGCCCATTTTTGGTGAACATCATGGGTTGTTCTTGCTGATTGGTGGATACATTCATCATCCAATAAAAAATTGCTGTCCAGAGGTCTGAACCAATAAAAAAAGCTTTGATGCCTTCTTTTTCAAAAAAGATAGCAAGGGAACAAAGAAAAATTGATAATAGGAGTCAATTAGAAAGTTGCTTACAATTGCATGCTCTATCTGAATCACAAAATAGAAAATTTGGGTTCAGTGTCCCTTTAACACAAAAAAGAGTACAGCAACATGTTTCTCAGTATACCATACTGTTTCTTCAGGCTGATAAAAACATTTAAAACTTGCTACAATTTATACACAAATGCAACCAATAATATGACTGCTAAAAGCACACACCCATATTCATTAATTGATCACATGACTCATGGGGTGGTGTGTAACATCAAACAAATTGATATATAAAAACAAGCACATAACAAATATATGTATATAGAGAATACAATATAGTATATAAATATGCTCTATATCCAATAAAACAAACTAAAAACTAAAAATGTAATTATAATATTGCAATGCATGTGTGTCTTAATATACTCAAAGCTGTGTGAGCTTATATTCATTGTAACAATGCTTAAAGTGTACGCCCTATGACCTGGGCTTATGATATTGACTGGCAGTGTTTCAAACAACCAACAAGTATGATATGATGATGGTGATCAGTATTTTTTTTCTTATGGATCTTATTGCTACTATCTTATTTTAAGTGCTTATATGTACTATATGTGCATGCAGGCTTGAAGAAGATTGTAGTATCCGCCCATGTAGGCAGAGGGTAAATGTTCATGGTGGCTAGCCCAGCAGCAGATAGATATTAATGAGATAGGGATCACACTAAATGATCGTTTATTCCCCATATTGTGGAACAGTAATCCAAAATAAAAACGAAAAAGGGAAATGTATTAAACACTCGTACTGGCTATATAATGGGGAATGAGTCCAACTATGTACGTCCTGGCACATTTGTATAACGACCAATCAGGGCTAATTTCTTCCGCTTCTTTTTGCCTATAGGTGGAGAGTAAAAGTGACGTACACAGGCTATATGCCTGTTATGCTAATAAGGTTTCCATCGTTACCAGTGAACGTATCGTTATGGTATCTGCCCGTAAAGGCGGAGATTAAAAGGACTTTTAGTGTGTCAGTTATCCTAACAGCTAGTAGATATCGCTTTGATTAGTGTTTTTAGATCGTTATTCACCATGTTAAGAATGTAATAGTCGGTATGTTATCTACATGTCTCAAAACTAGCTGACGATCTGAATATGTGCCTTAAACACACATACTAAGCACTCGTAATAGTGTAAAGTGAATCCTAACATTGGGAATGCTCGTTATTAATAGGTTGTAGGTAATAATTACGATTAGAGACAATATGCCTGTGGGTGCCATATGATTACACATTGCTGTGAATACATTATGATCACAATGTTAAATAATGTTACTACTGCAAATCAAAAACTCTATTAGTATTGACACTGAATCTATATAGATCTATAAGTATACACTGTTTTATAAAAATATATACACACAAGGTCATATATGATAAGGGGAGGAATAGTTTATGTGATTAGTATAAAATGTGCTCATATTTATTAATAATTTATTACTAAATAGCATGATAACTAGTGGTTCCTCATATATGAATTCATAATTGTGTATAACCTGTGTATTTGTATTGGATACAATATCCTCAAATGTGAAATTAATAATAGTGGCTAATAGTGTACTATTGTGATGGAAATATTTAGTTCACTGCAATAAGTTGCAGTGAATATAAGTGATCATATAACTTCTAATACACCCTTCTAAAGTGGTGTAATGAAACAAACCATATCCATGATATGTATATTGGCTCCATTATAATCTTGTGTTGCTTATAAGTAGTGGTCTGTGCATATTGGTGTATATAAGACTAATTATGCACATAAGTAATATTTAGTGTACCAACTAAATTTTGGAGTATACTAAAATAAGAGTGAATTTAATGTGCCAACTAGGTGTATAAATAACCTATAAGTCACATCAAAATTGTATAAGTATTATGAACTGAATGCTGCTAAGTCCATGTTCATATTGAGACCATTTGGATACAGAGTGCCCAACTGGTATATCCAAAAGGTCTCTCGCTGACATAATCTATTAAACCTGTTATATAAATTAGAACAGGAGATATATTATATGGGGGGTGATCTCAAAGATATTAAGCTCTCTTTGGTGTACCATATTACAGTGTCTAGGTATGCTATGATTTCTCACATTAATTTCATGTTTCTATAATGTTCGTTCCACCTTGTTCTAATGACTCTACAGGTACGTCCTATGTACTGTATTCCACATAATTTGCAGGTCAATCGATATACTACGTAAAATGAAGCACAAGTGAGGTGGTTTAATATTAGATACATATTACCTGTAGTTTTAGATGTGAAATCAATGGTTCCTGGTTTTATATGGGTGCACATCCTACACTTTCCATTTGAACATTTAAAAATGCCCTTTTTAGTTTCCTTTCTTTTCCAATTAGTGAGTGTTCCCTGTGTTTTCCTTACTTTGTTAACTACTACCTTACTGGGAGCTAGCACATTTTTCAGAGTGGGTGCACGTCTAAAGACACACCTAGGTCTATTATTCAGATTTTTGTTCAAAATTGGGTCTTTCATTAGGATACCCCAATGTTTTTTTATTATGTTACTTATTTGTTTGTGGCTGGTGTTATATTACGTGATAAACATGCTTTTATTATCTTTATTCTGATCTTGTTCATTAGTGACATTAACAGATTTTTTTTGAAAATAATTATCTCGATTGTCTAGTTTGGCTCTATTGTGAATTCCCTCAATTACTTCTTTGGGATATCTTTTTTCTAGGAATCTTTCTTTTAGTATTTCACTTTGGTTGTTAAAATCAGAAATATTTTTACAATTCCTTCTTAGTCATTTGAATTGTCCGTATGAAACATTTTTCTTCCAGGGCAAATGGTGGTTACTGGTAAAATCCAGGTAACTGTTACAGTCCACATTTTTAAATGGTTTTTGGACTCAATACCACCATTTTCCCTGGAAAAAGATAAATTAAGGTCCAAAAAGACTATGAATTCAGTCTCTATTGTGCTAGAGAATGTGAGCCCCATATCATTGATATTTAAATGTTTGGTAAATGATTCTGCGGAGGTTTGGTAACCTTTCCATAAAACTATACGGTCATCAATGTACCGCCCATAGAATACCAGGTTTGCCCCATAGTCAGAGTTTTAAATATATTCTCTCCCAAACTTATACATGGGCAAATTTGAGAGAGAATATATTTAAAACTCTGACTATGGGGCAAACCTGATATTCATGTATAAGTTGGCAAAACTAGGGGCAAACCTGGTACCCATAGCAGTACCACGAGTCTGTAAATAATAATCATCTGGGAAAATAAAACAGTTGTGTTCTAAGATGAAACCTATAAGTTGTAATATGAACTGTTTTTGCAAATGTGACAAAAATATGTCACCTTCCAGAAATTCTTGAATTGCTTTAAGACCCGTATGGTGTTGGATGTTAGAATATAGCGTATTTACATCGCTTGTTATCCATAGCCAATATTTTCTTGCTGGTAAGCTATTTAATTTCATTAAAAGATCTGATGAGTCTCGTATGTAAGATTCTAAAACCACAACATATTTTTGCAAAAAATAATCCACATATGATGATACATTATCCGTTAGACTCCCTATACCTGCAATAATGGGTCTGCCGGGTGGGTTTTTGAGGTCTTTGTGGACTTTAGAAAGATGGTAGTAGAAAGCTTTATTAGGTTTGATTGGGACTAAATATTCTTTCTTGTTTTTATTAATGATACCCTTTAAAACTTAAGTCTATAATGCCCTTCAATATTTTTGTATATCTATCAGTGGGGTCCATGTCTAATTTTTTATAATAATCCCGATCATCTAAAATTCATCTAGCTTCCATCAAATAATCTGATTGATTTTGTAAGATGATACCCCCACCTTTGCGGATCACCAATTCAGGGTTGCTTTTTAGGTTGTCAAGGGCTATTTCTTCCCTGCTATTGAGGTTGTGTAAAATTAAATTTCTTCTTAAAGGAAGTATGTACTGTACATAATCATTCAAAAGATGTTCTGCTAAAAAGTCAGGCTCACTAAAAATAATATTAGTTTCAATTCTACTTTCCATTTGATTAGTAAGGATGGGTTTGGCATTCATTTCTTTCAACTTTTTATCAGCAAAATATTTTTGAATTGAAAGTTTACGTGTGAAATTATTCAAGTCTACAAATAAATCAAACAAATTGTGTTTGATGGACTAAAAGAGAGCCCCTTACCCAAAACTCTTATCTCGTCATTAGTTAGATGATGAGAGGATAAGTTAAAGATGCCTTTTTCTAGTTTATGTAATCTCTTTTCTTTTTATTATTATCATTATTATCAGGTATTTGTAGAGCGGCAACAGATTCCGCAGCGCTGTAAACATAGTCGGTGTACAGGATAGCTTTTGTAGGGGTCAAGTGGGTAGAGGGCCCTGCCCAGAGTTTCACTGTTGTAGTCGGCTCTTATGAAGCAATCTGTAAACAGCTGGGCCCATAGGCTTACAATCTAAGGGGTTCAAGGGGAAAGCAATGGCGTTAGGAAAGGTTAGTGTTGGTTGTATGCGTCCCTGAATAGTAGAGTTTTTAGGGAGTGCTTGAAGCTGTTAAAACTAGGGGAGAGTCTTATGGAGCGAGGCAGGGAATTCCACAAGATGGGGGCCAGTCTGGAGAAGTCCTATAAACGTGAATGTGAGGAAGTAACAAGAGAGGAGGAGTGGAGGAGAGGAGGAGATCCTGAGCTGGTCGAAGGGGATGGGAGGGAGAGTATCTAGAGACAAGTTCTGAGATGTAGGGGGGAGTTGTGCAGTGCAGTTGAGAGCTTTATATGTCAGGGTGAGGATTTTATGTTTAATCCTAGAGGCAAGAGGAAGCCAGTGAAGGGATTGGCAGAGAGGTGCAGCAGATGAAGAGCGAAGAGTAAGGAAGATGAGCCTGGCAGAGGCATTCATAATGGATTGTAAAGGAGCTATACAGCAGCTAGGTAGAACAGAGAGGACGGAATTGCAGTAGCCGAGGCAGGAAAGGATGAGAGAGTGGATTAAAACCTTGTTTGTATCTTGTGTAAGGAAATGTCTAATTTTAGCAATGTTTTTAAGGTGGAAGCGGCAGGCTTTAGCCAAGGACTGAATGTGAGGAGCGAAGGAAAGATCTGAGTCAAGTGTGACCCCAAGACATCGGGCGTGCAGGGTAGGGGTAATGATGGAATTATCAACAGTTATAGAAATTTTGGGGGTGGAGACATTGGAAGAAGGGGGAAAATAAGGAGTTCAGTTTTGGAGAGATTTAGTTTAAGGTAGTGAGAGGACATCCAAGATGAGATGTGAGAAAGACAGTTAGTGACACGGGTTAGTAAGGAAGGAGGTATGTCTGGTGCAGAGAGGTAGATTTGGGTGTCATCGGCATACAAATGGTATTGAAACCCATGGGACTTTATTAAGGAACCTAGTGACGACGTGTAGATTGAAAAGAGAAGGGGACCTAGGACAGAGCCTTGAGGTACCCCAACAGAAAGTGGTAACAGGGCAGAGGATGCTCCGGAGAAGGCTACACTAAATGTATGGTTAGTCAGATAGGAAGAGAACCACGAGAGAGCTGTGTCACAGATGCCGAAGGATTGGAGGGTTTGGAGCAGAAAGGGTGGTCAACAGTTTCAAAGGCTGCAGACAGGTCAAGGAGGATAAGCAAAGAGAAGTGGCCTTTAGATTTTGCTGTAAGTAGGTCATTGGTAACCTTGATAATTGCTGTCTCTGTAGAGTGATGGGAACGAAATCCAGATTGCAGTGGGTCAAGAAGAGAGTTTAGTGTAAGGAAATTGGATAGACGTGCGTAAACTAGCTTTTCGAGGAGCTTTGAGGCAAGAGGGAGTAGGGAAATAGGGCGGTAATTGGAAGGGGAGGTTGGATCAAGGGAAGGTTTTTTGAGGATAGGTGTGACCAGTGCATGTTTTAGAGATGAGGGAAATATACCAGTGCTGAGGGAGAGGTTGAAAATGTGTGTGAGTATGGGGGTGAGGGTAGAAGAGAGGGAGGGGAGTAGCTGTGAGGGGATGGGGTCGAGGGGACAGGTAGTGAGGTGAGAGGACAATATAAGGGCAGAAACTTCATCCTCATTAACAGGGGCAAAAGAGCTGCATTTTTGGATATTTGGGTTTTGGGTGATCGTGAGCTTTTGAGGGGGTGGGAGATTGGAAGTATGTTGAGAGCTGATTTCACTTCTGATGGAGTCAATTTTGTTGTTGAAGTGGCTTGCAAAATCTTGAGCTGAGAGAGAGTTTGTGTTAGGAGGTGGGGGTGGGCGGAGAAGAGTGTTGAACATGGAGAACAGACGTTTAGGGTTAGAGGAAAGAGTAGAGATGAGATTAGAAAAATATTGTTGCTTATAAAGATTAAGGGCAGAATAGTAGGAGTTCAGGATGAACTTGTAGTGAAGAAAGTCAGCTGAAGTCCGAGATTTCCCCCAATGTCGCTCAGCAGTACGGGAGCATCTGCGTAGGTATCTTGTCAGAGGAGTATGCCAGGGCTGAGGATGAGAGTGTGGTTTCTGAGCTAAGGTTGGAGGGGCCAGAGTGTCAATGACCAATGTAAGGGTGGAATTATACTGGCAGATAGATTGGTCAGGGCAGGAGAAGGAGGTGATGGATGAGAGGAGAGGTTTGAGAGAGCTAGTGAGCTGATGCAGATCTAGTGACTTAGTGCTTCTGTGAAGTTTGGTGTGAGGGGTAGAGGGAGGGGGAGTTGTAGGTAGGGAAGTGATGTTGTAGGTAGGGAAGTGATGTTTGGAGGCTCTATTGCATCCTCTGGATCCTCTTCCACAAACCCTCCTTTTGATTTGGGGGTTGTGTGGTAAGAGCCTCCAGATAATGGGCAATCTTAATTTGGGAGTATCTTGGCATTGGGCGCCTGTCTAAAAAATGATGTTGTTGGTTATGTGTATTCATATTCCTAGGTCTAAAAATTACCATTATGGTGGGGGGCGGAGCCAGCTGTCAAGGGAAGCAGACGCGTGTAAGTGAAGCTCCTGGGCCTAACAATATATTAATTGCGTTTATCAGCCCCTAAAACAATACTATTTCACTTTACAAGTGGACCCTCCAACCTATTATAATACCAATGATTTTAGGAGCATTCGAGTAGATGCCCTTAGCTCTGGAAGCCTCTTAAAAGTTTGGCGCGATGGAGGCCTTAAGCAACTGGGGACTAGCAGTGGCGCAGCTCCTTCATGATCATTTCGTCAGAATGGAGACCACGCTACACGAGAGCTGCGCTGAAGTTATTGAATCCGTACATGCCGCCCTTAGCCTACATAAGGCTGGCAATACTCTAGTCCAGAGCGGCGATACTGAAATCCCAGCCCCCGTGACCTTACATTGTCCGCCCGACCTCCTGCAGCAGGGTGAACAGTCTGCCTACAGCTGTGGCGAATTGACTTATCGTGACACATACTCACTCACAGTGGAGGTGGAAGGGGACTACCTCGACGGACACCCTGGACTGGGGCTGTCTGGTGAGATACTGTTTCTTAGAATAAAGCGTGCCTCGCCCCCAAATCTACCCACGGCTGCAGGTTGCACAGCATCCACTAACCGTAGCCAAGTCTGGAGCACTTTTCCCCTGCTCCGTAGTGCTGACACTGCTGTGCTTAAGTCTATGCCCAACGCTCCCACTCCCGGACATGCCTTGAGGGACAATCCTGCAGAATGCTCCAGGTCTCCTCTCTCCTATCTCTTGGGCTGTGGTTGTGCTAAGTTTGAAGCCCCTTTATTTTCGAGCCTGATGGTGCGAGAGAAAGCTGGTGTGGGTTAACTTTGTGGTTCACCAGTGAGTCTAAACACTCATTCAGTTGATATCTGGAATTACCCTTGTTATCTGGACACTATCTTACATCTCTATGGGAACTGTGCCATAAATGGACATTTAAAATGAGAATACTGTGGTCTAGCCTTTGATACAGAAGGAGCAGTTTGAATTGGCCTACAGCAATGACACTTTGAAAGCTGATTATTTTTTGTCTTTCTTTTTTATACTCATAAATGGCGAAGGGGAAAAGATATTGTGTATAATGATTTGCATGCAATATAGCAGGAGCAGTCCTGATTTACCATATATACCATATTTTAGCGTACAAGTATTAAGACCATGGTTGTCCTAGTGTTCAAGGTTTAACTCATCGTCCCAATGTTTAGTTTAATAGTGTAATCTTTATAGACCATGCCAGACCTAAGTACTAAAGACATGTCGAGACTTTAGTGACTACCTACATGTTATATATGCAGGAAAGAGGCAACTGACTTGTGTACACTGTTTTATGTTGGGGTAGACTTCTACTTTATGTCATACTAGCCTGCGGTTGGGTATAGGGCCCGTATCCAACTAGCAAGGCTGTTAAAATATGTCACTGTCACAACAGCTGATCTTTGCCCCTACTCCACACTCTCATAGACGCAGTGGCACTGTAGATACACTCTGGTTTATACTATATGTACGCAGCTATATTTCCCTAATACCAAGCATTATCTTAATGCCTAGAATGATTTACACAACCTTTAGCTTCCTCGCTAAGCTTAGCCCCCCATTATATGCTCCGTTAGACTGACCCTCAGACTTAAAAATGCCCAGCGTTATTTGCTTCTGCTCCACAACAACAGCAACTTTGATCCCCCCCACAGTCTATTAATGTATACATTTAGCGTCATAGATCAACCATCTATCAATAGCACAGTCTCCCTAGTAAACCCTTTTGACTCTAGATATAAAGGAATTCTTATAACCTATTGCCCTCACAAGCCATCACCTTTTCCCCCTGCAACAAAATGAATCCTCCGGATCAGAAGGGCGACATGTGTGGTTCTTCTTGGTCATACTGCAACCAATCTACTCTCTCAGTATTTACCCTCAATACCATAGTATGGACTTTACCTACATTTTATAGGTCAGCAGGTCTGATCAACAACAATACTAATCAGCTAAATCTATAACCCTTAGCCATACCTTGCCTTCTTAGCAGCTCCACTTGCTCTCCTCCTCAACATAACAACATTATCCATTGGATGCCCTACATTTTATACGCTTCCTTTGACTACTAGTTTCTTACCAGATATTATAATAATGTGAAGTATATTCTATCATACCCACCTTATTCAAATGCCCAGCTACTCCTTTGTTAATCCTTACTATTAACAATTATCCTCTAGCCATAGTTTTTAGTCTTAATTTCCATTCACATTCCAATGACCACCTCCCCCCCCCCCATCTTATAATGTACCTCCTAGGTAAGGAGGCCTACCTATGCGGTCTTTCTAACCAGTACCGCAACCTACCCCATCTATTTTCTATGTTTCTATGTGTAGCTTTTCACTCTACCATAAAATTGACTCTAGTTCTACTACCTTGTCAAGCGAAACTGTTAAGCTTCACTTACAAATTGAGTTACAAGTTTTAAGTTTAGCATGTTCAATTTCACCACACTACTTATATATTGAAAAACTTGTTTTGCTGTGTTATAAACAAAAAAAAAAAAAATAAGGAAGACACATGAAGACCATTTGCTATTTACATATTGTGAAATATATGCCATAACTATTGTTTATACTTGACTTACTTTGAGAATTTTGAATACATTTCATTGGCAAGTCTGTGTATTATAAACATCCCTACAGATCTAGCTTATGTATAATTTTACATCTCTGTATATTCTTATGTTTATATGGCTTCGTGATAATATGCATGTAACCTTATTGCTTTTTCTTTGTCTTCAATAAAAAGATTATTAAAAAAAAAAAAAAAAAAAATTACCATTATGGTAATAATTCCCACTATAATAGACAAAACTTAAGAAAGCCTGAATCTCAACCATATGATTTAAGACAGAAATTAAACAGTAACCATAATCAACATTCGAGAGATGATAATCATTATTCTAATAGATATGAGATCCTTGAACAATTACCTTTACAACAAATTAATGGTCAGATCCCATCAGATTCTACTTATTCTGAAAGACCTAGGAATATGAATACACATAACCAACACCGAATGTTGAAAAGAGATTACAGAAACTAGAAAAAGGCATCTTTATCATTTCCTCTCATCATCTAACTAATGACGAGATAAGAGTTTTGGGTAATGGGCTCTCTTTTAGTCCATCAAATAGACACAATTTGTTCGATTTATTTGTAGACTTGAATAATTTCACACGTAAACTTTCACTTAAAAAATATTTTGCTGATAAAAAGTTGAAAGAAATTAATTCCAAACCCATCCTTACTAATCAAATGGAAAGTAGAATTAAAACTAATCAGGGGCGTATTAAGGCATAGGCCAACAAGGCCTGTGCCTAGGGCAACAGATGTTGGGGGGCAACACTTGTCCCCGGCCGCTGCCTTCCTGTCTGTGTTTCTATCATAAAATTATTTTTACATTTATTGAAAAATCTATTTTTTCATTATTTTACCCACGCGCTGGATTTAACACTTGCGTGGGCATTTACAGAGGCAGAAGGACTGTGGTGGGCAGAGCAGGGTGGCCGTGCATAAAGTAAGAATATAATGCTAAAGCGGCTTTCTCAGAAAACAAAAAATACCAATAGTGCTGGACTCGCAATCAAACTACAAGCTAAATATCTCTCTGGATTATGCAAAGCAGCCTGGGATCTGTACAGTCTGGGGAAAGGAATCAGAGTTTTACTAGGTCACAGACCCTGCTTTATATGGATTGCAGCGTTGGCGAGGTGAAAAGCAAGGTGAGGCTGAATTGATTGATAGTTTAGTTAGTTCCCCTTGTTTATCTTCTCCAAATCATCATAGATTTCAACTGAACAGCGCGCACTACACTGAGCCATAGGAGAGATGCTTGGAAACTAGTGTTGCATGTTTGTGAATTGCTTTGGGTAAGGAACACGCAACCCCATGGCTTTTGTGAGCCGCTCAGATGGGGAATCTGAAGAATTCATGAGAAAGACACTCAGCACTCTTTCACTGCCAGTGTGATTGATGACTGCTGCTGGTGCACACTGCTCTGTGCCACACTCTCTCACTGCTGGTGTGATTGATGTCTGCTGCCGGTGCACACTGCTCTGTGTCACACTGTAGCTGGTATGTCATAATTACTATTTCAATTACATTAAATCTGCAAATTGAGCTGTATAGTCTATACAGCTCCATTTGTAGACTTCATTTAATTGAAATAGTTCTTGTCACTTTTACTCCCCACCTATAGGCAAAAAGAAGCGGAAGAAATTAGCCCTGATTGGCCGTTATACAAACGTACCAGGACGTACATAGTTGGACTCATTCCCCATTATATAGCCAGTACGAGTGTTTAAAACATTTCACTTCAGTTTTTATTTTGGTTCCACACTATGGGGAATAAACAATCATCTAGTGTGATCCCTATCTCATTAATATCTATCTGCTGCTGGGCTAGCCGCCATGAACATTTACCCTCCACCTACATGGGCGGACACTACAATCTTCTTCAAGTCTGCATGCACATATAGTACATACAAGCACTTAATATAAGATAGTAGCAATAAGATTCATAAGAAAAAAAATACTGATCACCATCCTCATATCATACTAAGCTTCTAAGCGTCATTTGTTGGTTGGTTGAAACACTGCCAGTCAATATCAAAAGCCCAGGTCATAGGGCGTAAACTTAAAGTATTGTTACAATGAATATAAGCTCACACAGCTTTGAGTATATTAAGACACACATGCATTGCAATATTATAATTACATTTTTAGTTTTTAGTTTGTTTTATTGGATATAGAGCATATTAATATACTATACTGTATTCTCTATATACATATATTTTTTATGTACTTGTTTTTATATATCAATTAGTTTGATGTTACACACCACCCAATGAGAGTCATGTGATCAATTAATGAATATGGGTGTGTGCTTTTAGCAGCTATTTTATTGGTTGCATTTGTGTATAAATTGTAGCAAGTTTTAAATGTTTGTATCATCCTGAAGAAACAGTATTGTACACTGAGAAAAGCGTTGCTGTACTCTTTTTGTGTTAAATAAACACTTGATTTTAAGCAACTTGCTACTTTTTGAATCCTTTGGCATTTTCACTCCAAATACCTGATGATTTGGGCCAGAAAGGTGGATCCCCTATGGCAACTCCACACCACCTGCTGCGAGGGGAGATCGACCACAGTCATCTGTGCTTTGTGAGCCAAGAGGAGAGTTTTACCGGACAACTCTAAGGATCCAGTCTGCCGGTTTGCACTACATTTTAGTGCTTCACCAAAAGTGAGTGTATCGTATTAAGTTTACCACTCCAGTTTTCTTATACAGAATTATGCTATGTGGCGCCTTCTCTACTCTTTTTTTAGAACAAAAAAGAAAAAACTTACATTACCAAAAAAAAAAGAACTACCATTACAAGAAAAAATAAACACTAAAAATTACCATTACAAAAAATAACATGAAATTATCCAAAATATTTTTTTATATATATCTATTCTATTACCCCCCCCCCCCCCCTTCAGCTCTTTTTCAGTCCAAAAAAAAAAAAATGCAGGGCTAAAAAAAACCTAATCTACCCATTGCCCCGAAAAGGGCATTTGGATGGGCATTCAGCTCTTTTTCAGCCCACAATAAAAATAAAAAAAATCCCTAATCTTAAAAAAAAAACACCCCAAAAAAACTAAAAAAACTAACACTAAGCCTCAAATTGGTACTCACCAATGATGAAGGGTGGCGATCCATTTTCATCCCGGGGGCTAACCATTTGCATCCATCGGAGAAGCATCTTCTACAATCTTCATCCTGGCCGCGGTCCATCTTCTAGCTTCATCCCGTTGGCGGCGGCGACGTCCGTGGTTCTCTTCATCCGCGTGACACGAAGATCCTCTTTATCTGATTTAAACAGCCATTAGGATTTAAATAGCTCTCATGCTATTGGATGATTTGAAATTTTCAGCCAATAAGAATGCAAGGTACCCCAATATAAAATTGGTACCTTGCATTCAATCTTCAGTGTACGGCAGACAATCGCATGAAGAGGACCCTCAACGTCGGATGTTTGCGCGGCTGCCGTTCCTGCTCCACTCCACCTCCACCCCACCGGGATGAAGATGGAAGATGGTGCCACCCTGGAAGAAGACCTTCCCTGCCTGGATGAAGATGAATGTCCAGACTTCAAGAATGGTGAGTACATTTTTTGGGGGTTAGTGTTAGGTTTTTTTTTGGGGGGGGGTTTCAGATTAGGGCTTTTTTTTATTTTTAATGGGCAGCATTTTAAGGGCAATGCCCATACAAATACCCCTTTAGTTGAAAGATTTTTTACAGTTAGGTCTTTTTTATTTTGGGTGGGTGGGGGTTTTACTCTTTTGTATTTTTTATGTGAAAGAGCTCATTTCTTTAGAGCAATGCCCTACAAGAACCCCTTTTGAGGGCTATTGGTAGTTTAGTGTAAATTTAGGGGGTGTTTTTATTTTGGAGTGGCTTTTTTGTTTTTAAAGGGGTATTAGATTAGGTTTACATTTTTTTATTTTGAATAATTTTGTTTATTTTTTTCTGTAATCTTAGATTTTTTTATTTTTTGTAATATTAACTTTTTAGTTTAATTTAATCTTAGGGTTTTTTTTAATGTAATGTTGTGATTTTTTATTTTAATGTTGTTAGGATTTTTTATTTTGGTAATTTTTAATAAATTTTTTAGGGAGATAGTCTTTTTTAATTTTATTTAATTGGGATTAATTGAATTGTGGGGAATGGCGTTTTAGGGGTGAATAGGTTAATTATGTAGATTGTGTTGTGAGGGGGGTTGCGGATTAGGCATTAATAGATTAATTAAGAACTTTGCGTTGTGGGGGGATGGTGGTGTAGGGGTTATTAGTTTTAATAGGTACTTTGCATTGTGGGGGGATGGTGGATTAGGGGTTAATAGTTTAAATAGGTAGATTGCGTTGTGGGGGGATGTTGGTTTAGAGGTTAATACATTATATTATTAGTTGTGAAGTGGGGGGATGGCAGATAAAGGGGTTTTGACGTGTCTGGTTCATTTTCGGGTGGCGGGTTCGACTTTTACGACGATTACATTTTTTTTTTGTTTTTTACTTAGACGCTGGCAGATCATATACTGCCATAAGTCACTGGCGACTCCAGAAATGTCTATTTCCGCACATTTCTGAACTTCACCTGTTTATCCAACTTACGGCTGTATATGATCTGCCGGCGCCGTATATGTGATTCACCCAATGTTCAAGGTAAACTTACGAATGGTGTGGGTTTCAGCAGTTGCGCTGAAGCCTACGCCATATATGTAATCTCGCCAGTAATGTTTATTTATTTTTTTGTAATGGTGTTTGGTTTTTTTTGTTTTTTTTATTTTTTTATAAACAAGTAATGTTAGGTATCTTTTTAGTTTAAGCTTAGGTTTTAATTTTGTTTCACGGGTAAGTTTTTATTTATTTTAAGGTAGTTATTTAATTTTAACTTTAATTTAGGTGTATTTTAATTTTAATAAAGTTAGGAGGTGTTATGTTTAAGGGTTGATAGTTTAATGTAGGTAGTTGCGATGTGGGGGATGGCGGTTTAGCGGTTAATAGTTTATTTAGATACTTTGCATTGTGGGGGGATGGCGGTTTAGGGGTTAATAGATTTATTTAGGTGTTTGTGTTGTGGGGGTGCTGGTCTAGGGGTTAATAACTTTTATTAGTGATTGCAATGTGGGGGGATGGCGATTTAGGGGTTAATAACATTATTAGAGATCACGATGCAGGGGTGGCGGTTTAGGGGTTTTGAATTTTGTTTTGAGGTGTAGTTTTATTAATTTCTTTCGGTTTAGATTTTTTTTTTACATGTGAATTTAACATAAAAACAAAATTACTCCTTATTTTCTAGTTATGCGTGCAATATACTGGCGTAAGTTACTGGCGATGCCAGAAATGTGTAGTTGCACACATTTTTGAACCTCAACAGTTTTTTCCAACTTATGCCAGTATATCATATTGCAGTGTGTGTTATGTGATTCATCCGAAGTGCGAGGTGAACTTACGGCCGGCGTGGGTTTCAACAGTTCCCTTGAAAAATATGCAACATATGTGATTGTGCCGCCTAGTGCTTTATTTTCTGTCTGTATCAGACAGGAATTTATGGTTAAGGTGTCAAAGTATTATATTGATGCTACTATAGTTTTCAGACATACTTCAAGTTTGTTTGTGTTCTTTTCTGGTTACAGAAAAGGCCAGTAAGCATCTGCCATTTTTTGTCTTCTTGGTTGAGACTTCTGTTCAATAACACCTAGATTACGAGTTTTGCGTTATGGCTGTGCGCAAATAGCGCATGCATAATGTTAATTGCGCACTCTTCATAACGTAGGTATTACAAGTCTGAAAAGAACCTTGTTACGAATCGCGTTAACACGAATTCTGCGTTTATTTCACTTGCGTAATCACGGACACGTAATGGATTCCCCCGTAAAGATCAAGGCAAACTGCAAAAATAAACAGATTTTTCATCTAAGACTCAATATCGCGAGAACTACACATTGCTCTGTCACATTACACATACAACTTAATGGACACAAAGAATAATCATGTCAAATATACAAACAACAATCGCTCACACAACATAGCACATTCGCATTCAACATTCACAATCATTTACAACAAATACTACATAACATTTACACAAAACGAGGATTCAAAAAAAAGTTTGGATCTGCATCACGGAACAAAAGAACAAGAATAAATAATTACACTTATACACAAACCAAACATTCGCATTGGCGATTAGGAAAGATTTTCTAAAATAAACATTAAGAACAGTTAACAAATACGATACAATCAAAATTCATCATTTGGCTTTTGCTATACTAAATTATGATAATGTTATGCAAAATGATCACTTTAATATCATCACATTATACACATTGCCTAAAAACGTATGTGGATTTAGAAACTCAATATGAGCATGCGCAAATGCAAACAACTACTCCACATTGCACATATACAAATCTTCACTAAAGCACACCTGGACCTTCTTTACTTTGCAAACCGGTACATCATTAAGCACTTACATAGGGTATATAAGCACGCTCTAAACATTGCTACCTTGACTGTATTGCTTTTTCGAGACAGGTACAGGTCTAGGCGTTGGAGGTTAGAGATAGTCAGAGATAGTCATAGATAGTCAGAGTGTCAGGCGAACTAGAACACTAAAGAAATAAGTGTTAAAAATAATGTGAGTCTCAGCTGCTGAGATATTTATAGTTTAAGGTTTGTAGCTAGGATGTGTGGGATGAGCAAATAAATCACCTAAGAGGTGATTTGCAAACCCCATTAACAAATAGCATTTATTGTAATTGGAATACTGGAAAATAGAACTCTATTCCTGCAACTTGTATCACAGTGTGAAATATGTGCAGCAGGGAACTATTCCGCCAACCAATATGAGAAACTTAATATGCAAAGAAAAAATAAGGAAAAAATATAAAGGCAGTAAATGAATTATAAACCGGTATTGCAAGTAACAACTTTTCATAAGGCAGACTAGAGAGAATGGAATGTCACTAGTATATACACACAAGTCGTTGGTGGTACAGCGATAATTATCAAAACAGTGAAGCTAGAGTATACTACAGAGTTTGCTTCGGTAGTCAGGAAGGCAAGTGACTGACCTGTGTGTACAAATCCGGAGCGGTAGAAGCAGTGAGGAGCTGGTGAGTTCCGAGAAGTTGGCGTGTGACGTCACCGCGGAGGAATCCCTGTACTGTTGGCTGAGAAAGAGATCCGGAAAACAACGTAGGAGAGTTGCTACGCTTAATGCTAATAGCGGAGCCTGGTTGAGGTATGCAGGCAAGTGAGGATAATAAACTTGAACTTGACAGCAATCAAAATAGACAAAGATCAAAATAGCTTTTAGGTTAGTAACAACTGCGTGTTGTTCAGTAGCTAGATGAGGAAAAATCCAATACCAAGCAATGAAGTAAAGGATACTGGGAGATTTATAGGCTGGCTGGAAAAGATAATTGAAATTTAAAGAAACAGTATAATGTCAAAGAAAATTAGGCTGTCAGCTAGGAGGATCCTGACAGGACCCCCCCTTCAAGGAGCAACCCCGGGGCTCAAGGTCGAGGGCGATCTGGGTTCCTACGATGGAATAAGGCAACAAGTCTGGGAGCAGATATGTTGCAGGCAGGCTCCCAGGAGTCATCCTCCGGAGAATAGCCCTTCCATCGGACCAAATATTGGAGGATTCCACGGGAAAGTCTAGAGTCCTGGATGGAGTGTACTTCATATTCGGTGTTTGGATCCACTACCAACGGGACAGCCAAAGAAGAAGGAAGAGAATCCCTGAGAGCTCTGTATGGTTTTATCAGCGAAACGTGAAAGGTAGAATGAATCTTGAAGGAATCTGGAAGTTGGAGACGAACAGCATTCCGGTTAACGATGTGAGATATAGGAAAAGGCCCTATGAACAGAGGCGAGAGTTTTTTAGAAGGGGTGTTCATGTTGAGGTTCTTCGTGGATAACCACACCAAGTCACCTACAGAATAGACCGGTGACGGAGTCCTTTTCCTATCATAATAATACTTTTGAGTTCTTTTAGCCTCATCGATACTGGCCTTTATGGTAGTGAAATTAGAAGAAATCATATCAGCTAGTTCTGAAACAGTCAATGAGGGAGTCTGGAGATTAGGTAGAATTTGAAACCTTGGATGGAACCCATAATTCACGAAAAAGGGGGTTTCTTTTGTAGTGGAGTGAACGGTATTGTTAAAACAGAACTCAGCGTACGATAGATGAGTGGACCAATTTTGAGGTTGAGATGCGCAATATGTTCTGAGAAATTGTTCTAGCCACTGGTTTGATCTTTCAGTTTGGCCATTTGACTGGGGATGGTATGCGGTGCTTAATCTTTTATTTATTCCAAAGGTTTTACAAAACTCAGACCACAATTTACTAGAGAATTGAGTTCCTCTGTCACTGGTGATGCTATCAGGTATTCCGTGATATTTAAAGACGTAAGAGATGAGAAGTTGGATGGTTTCAGATGCTGTCGGAAGTTTGTGATATGGAACGAATGCTAAATAAGTCAACAATAACCAGGATGGTTGTGTTATTCATTGATTTAGGTAAATCAACGATAAAATCAACGGCGATATCTAGCCAAGGCCTACTGGGAGTAGGAAGAGGAATTAATAAGCCATAAGGAGAATGTTTTGACCTCTTCGATATGGTACATTTTCTACAGGAGAGTATATGGGTCCTCACATCTCGTGACATAGCCGGCCACCAGTAATTCCTCCCTATAAGTTCTTGGGTTTTCCTAACACCAGGGTGACCTGCGAGTAAAGAGTCATGTGAGGATTCAAGAACCATCTGACGTAGAGTGGGTGGAATGTACAATTTGTCCTGAAAATAGTAGAGACCGTTACTTCTTTTCTGTAGTAGATGTAAAGGTTTGTTTGTATCATTTAGTTGTTCTCCCTTTAGGTAAGATTCGGAGTCAATAACAAATGAGATGAAATTTTCAGGAGGTATAATGCTTTCTACCGAGGACTTTGAACGGACATACATTGGAAGCCTTGATAGTGCATCTGCCTTATGATTTTTGTTTGAGGGACGATAAACAATCTGATAATTGAATCTAGAAAAAAAAAGGTTCCATCGTACCTGTCTGGCAGACAGAGTCTTTGTGGATTTGAGATATTGCAGATTACGGTGGTCTGTATAAATTAAAGTTGGTATCTTGGTACCCTCCAAGAGATGTCGCCAGTGTTCAAGTGCCATCTTGATGGCCAAAAGCTCTTTATCCCCAATAGGATAATTTTGTTCAGGGGGGGACAAACCGTGAGAATAGAAGGCCACTGGATGGAGAGGTTGATCTAAACCTTGGCGTTGAGAGAGCACGGCTCCCACGGCGACATCAGAAGCGTCTACCTCGAGAACAAAAGGTAATTCAGGATTAGGAAATTTGAGGATAGGAGCTGTTGTGAACCTGTTTTTTAGATCTTCAAAAACCTTTTGAGTAAGCTGATCCCAATGGAAAGGTACATTTTGTTTAGTCAGATTTGTTAAGGGTTTAACAATGTTGGAGAAGTTTTTATTAAATTTGCGATAAAAGTTCGCGAAACCGAGAAAACTCTGAACCTCTTTTCTGCATTTGGGGACAGGCCAATCAATAATTGCCTGAATTTTACCTTCCTCCATACGTATACCCATAGAACTTATTTCGTAGCCTAAGAAGGTTATTTTATTAGAATTAAATATGCATTTCTCAGGTTTTGCGTATAGGTAGTTAGTTCTTAATCTAGAAAGTACCTGTCTGACATGTGATATGTGCTGGGTAAAAGTTTTTGAGTAGATCAGAATGTCATCCAAATAAATGACTAAGAAAACGTCAAGGAAATCTCTGAATAAGTCATTTATTAGGTGTTGGAAAGTGGCCGGGGCGTTACATAGCCCGAACGGCATCACGGTATATTCGTACAGGCCGTAGCGAGTACGAAAAGCCGTCAGCCACTCATCACCACTTCTTACTCGGATTAGATTGTACGCTCCCCTTAGATCTAATTTTGTAAAAAATTTAGCCCCTTCCAATCTCTCTATTAATTCTGGGATAAGCGGTAAGGGGTAGCGATTTTTTACTGTCACCTTATTAAGCTGTCGGTAGTCAACTATGGGGCGTAAACTGCCGTCTTTATTTTTTACAAAAAACATACCGGCACCAGCTGGTGAGGTAGAGGGCCGTATGTAACCTTTCCTTAAATTATCCTCTAAATAAGTTTTAAGGTGTGTAAGTTCAGGTTTAGATAGAGGGAAAATGTGGCCATAAGGAATCTGTGCTCCAGGGACTAGCTCTATGGGGCAGTCGTATTTCCTGTGAGGTGGAAGAGTTTCAGATTCAGTTTTGGAGAAAACATCAGCAAAATCCTTAGACTCATCAGGTAACTGGAAATCTAAGTCAGTGGTGGAAGTGTGCATAATACTGATAGGGAAACAAGTTGTTGAACAGAATTTTGAGTCAAAAGTTACAGAGAGAGTGTCCCAGGAGATAGTGGGATTATGTAAGGTTAACCAATTTAAACCAAGTATAACCGGAGAAACAGGGGAGGAGATTACATCAAATGTAAGGTATTCTCTATGATGATCTGTGGAACTAACTAAGAGAGGAATAGTTTGATAAGCTACTGGACCTGATGAGATAGGGTTACCATCAATTCCTCTTAATAAAACAGGAGACTTTTTCTGCATAAGTGGAATTTTATTTCTAAGTGTATATTCTTTATCAATATAGCAGGCAGTAGCTCCTGAGTCAATAATTGCGGGGACGTGGAGACGATGGAGATCCCACTGGAAAAGAAGTGAAAGTTTACAATAGGCACTTCTACTATCATATGTATTGCAACAAGAGGAAAATAATAGGGACTTACCCCTGTTAGATTTTTGGAGAACTGGGCATTCTTTTACTGTATGCTCATCTGACGCACAGTAGAGACAGAGATTATTTTCTCTCCTTCTAGTCTTTTCTTGTGCGGTTAAAGGGGCTTTTAGGAACCCAATATCCATTGGCTCAGAGTGGGACTTTGCAGAGGAGATAGAGGGTGTAACACTAGTGGTTTTCTTTGTGTAAGAATCAGGATATGATCGTTCATGTTGTCTTTCTCGTAAGCGTCTATCTATTGTGATGCTTAGATTTATCAAACCCTCTAGAGTGGGGGGCATATCAGTTCGGGACAATTCATCCTTAACCGCGTCTGAAAGACCCAGGCGGAACTGATTCCTTAAGGATAAGTTGTTCCACTCAGAGTCTTTTGTCCACCTCTTAAAGTCTGCTATGTAATCTTCCACCATTCTTTTTTTTTGTTTAAGTGCCCTAAGGGCAGTTTCTGCGGTTTGTTGCTTGAATGGGTCTTCGTATAATTGTCCCATTGCAGAGAAAAAATTCTCCAAAGAGTCTAATATGGTGTCATTAGATTCAAAAAAACTGTTTGCCCAACTACGTGGTTCCCCCCTTAGGAAAGATATGGTTGTTAAGACTCTGATTCTGTCAGTGGGGTAAGATTGGGTTTTCAATGTAAATAAAAGTAAGCATGCATTCTTAAAGTCCCTATAGTGTGCCCTATCACCATAGAATTTTTCAGGTAAACTGACTTGTGGTTCAGGAGTATGTAACTTTGTCTCAATATAATCCTTAATGTAAGCTTTGAGTGCAGTGTTTTCAGCTCTAAGTGTATTTAACCCTTCAGTCAAGGAATCTACTCTTTGAGTTAGAGTCTGTAGAAGTGTAGTCATCTCAGCTGGATTCATTTTGTTAAAAGGCTTGGTATTCTGTCAGGCGAACTAGAACACTAAAGAAATAAGTGTTAAAAATAATGTGAGTCTCAGCTGCTGAGATATTTATAGTTTAAGGTTTGTAGCTAGGATGTGTGGGATGAGCAAATAAATCACCTAAGAGGTGATTTGCAAACCCCATTAACAAATAGCATTTATTGTAATTGGAATACTGGAAAATAGAATTCCTGCAACTTGTATCACAGTGTGAAATATGTGCAGCAGGGAACTATTCCGCCAACCAATATGAGAAACTTAATATGCAAAGAAAAAATAAGGAAAAAATATAAAGGCAGTAAATGAATTATAAACCGGTATTGCAAGTAACAACTTTTCATAAGGCAGACTAGAGAGAATGGAATGTCACTAGTATATACACACAAGTCGTTGGTGGTACAGCGATAATTATCAAAACAGTGAAGCTAGAGTATACTACAGAGTTTGCTTCGGTAGTCAGGAAGGCAAGTGACTGACCTGTGTGTACAAATCCGGAGCGGTAGAAGCAGTGAGGAGCTGGTGAGTTCCGAGAAGTTGGCGTGTGACGTCACCGCGGAGGAATCCCTGTACTGTTGGCTGAGAAAGAGATCCGGAAAACAACGTAGGAGAGTTGCTACGCTTAATGCTAATAGCGGAGCCTGGTTGAGGTATGCAGGCAAGTGAGGATAATAAACTTGAACTTGACAGCAATCAAAATAGACAAAGATCAAAATAGCTTTTAGGTTAGTAACAACTGCGTGTTGTTCAGTAGCTAGATGAGGAAAAATCCAATACCAAGCAATGAAGTAAAGGATACTGGGAGATTTATAGGCTGGCTGGAAAAGATAATTGAAATTTAAAGAAACAGTATAATGTCAAAGAAAATTAGGCTGTCAGCTAGGAGGATCCTGACACAGAGATAGAAAGAGAGATAGTGAAAGACAGAGATAGTGAGAGAGAGAGAGAGTGAGAGAGATAGTGAGAAAGAGAGATAGTGAGAGAGATATAGTGAGAGAGAGAGAGAGATATAGTGATAGAGAGTTTGTGTACGAATCTGTTTGGGTAAGTGTGCAAGTGCTGCTTTGTTTTTCATACCTTACACATAGTTAAACATGTTTACTTTTATTTACACGCAAACACATTCAATACATACATACATACATACACATAGCAGTAACCCTACATACGCACACATACACTCCATACCCCATTCCCTTTAAACCTATACCCATCCAATTTTTCTTTTTAGACCAATTTATTGATTACACACCCTCATTTAGTCCTTTTATATATGTTTTTTTGTTTATTACTATCCCTTACCCTATTTTCTAAAACCCATTCAAACTTTGAGCACTTTTTACTTTTATTTCATTATTTTGACCCCTTTCATTTGTGCACTTTTACCTTCTGAAAAGGTATGGGGGGAAGGAGGAATAGGGAAGAGATTAGGGAGGAAATTAGGCAGAAGATTAGGGACAAGATGAGGCAGGAGATTGAGGAGATTAGGGAGGAGACTAGGGAGGAGAGTGGGAGAGGATGGGCGAGAAGGGGGAGAGGAATTAGAGAGGAAGGGTGGGTGGGCGGGCCAAGCCACATTGTTGAAGACGAACAAGTGGCTGGGCGCAGTGGGACAAGGCAGGAGTGCAGAGAGGGTGCAATAGAGTCCGGAGAACAGATGCTCACATCACAGGGGAAGCCCAGGCAGAGGGAGGAGAGGTATACCACGGAGGAGAAGAAGGGCCTTATAATGGCCTATATGGAGAGGGCTACGAGGCTGCAGGCACCGAAGGACACCTCTTCAGACAAGAAAAAGTTGTGGCTGGAGATCAGGGATGCTGTCAATGCAGTGGGGGAGTTCAGGAGGGATGTAAAATCTATACAGCACCGCTACCAGGTCTGCAAAAGCGAGCTCAAGAAAATAATGTCGAGGGAGAGGCAAGCCAGTAACTGGACCGGTGGCAGGCCGGAGCAGAGATTCGTCTACAGCCGCTGGGAGGAAATGCTGTGTCCCAACATCTCCGAGGTGGCCCTAGATGGGATCGAAGGAGGGATCGATACCGGGAAGCTGCACTTCTCATCTGCTGGTAAGCACATTTAATAATCTCTTTCCATCCACCTTATAACTCATTTACCAGCAAAATAAATTATGGATATGATTAACGCAATTATGCTTTTTAAACATTATTCTGAAAACGCATTCAGAATTACCTTGAGAAAGTTGGATTTGAAGGAAAGCTATCACATTAGTATCTAGTCTCCAGATTATTTGTGCATTTAAACATATTTAAGACGCCCACAAAAATACATTCATTTTGACCATCTAGATATCCAAAAGATGGGTTTTTAAATACGTAAATCGTATTGATTGCTTTGGATATTGAATTGAATTACGAAGGCAGCCTCATTATTACACTTTCAAATATAACATTTATATCTTTAATTTTAAAACATACAGAGTCCGAGGCCTGTGAGGAGGAAACACAGCAGGAACATGCTCCTCCTTCACCCAGGCATGAGAGTGGTGCTGAAGGTGACACGCTACCTTGGAGAGAACAGGAGGATACCCCTGCCGAAGATACTTGTGCTGCAGCCCCCCGTGCAGCAGCCCCCCTGTGCAGCAGCCCCCCGGATGAGAACATCCCCCCTGAAATAACTAAGGTGGAGCTGATGAGGCTCTTCCTACAGGAAATGCAAATCCTGTAGGTACACACACAGTTTATGACCAATGCAATGAACACCCTGATAGAAGGACAAACAAATATGGTAACCACAAGAGCCTGGACCATCAGCTTCTGGACCATCATCTCCTGTGCCTCCTCCATCTCTTACTCTGCTTGGTCAATCCCCAATCACTCACAGTACTCCTCCTCCCCTTCTTCCCCAACCATCTCCAATGAGGACACATGTGAGGAGGCATTTGACCACCCAGAGCCTCACTGTTGTGGGAAGAAAGGAAGGAGGAAGAAGTAATTATGTTTATATATTATTGTTTTTAATTTAAAGTTAATGGGTAAAGGATAATTATGTGATGATGTTGTCTTCTTACACTTGTGGAGCACACTCTGTATTTAATAGATTTCTATCGGACCGGGTCCATGGAGGCAGATTGTTTGCAGAGTGTGTTTTACAAGAGTGTTGAAAAAATATAATCACATGCTGTCCTTGTTAATTAGATTGATTGTTTTTTGTGATGTGATGTCCAAACGTGTTCAACTTATACAAACCAACGACCATTACAATTAGACATGATGGCATATCACTGTGTTGATGCAAACAACATAGCTTAAACAAGAACATATGCTAACATATACTAATTCTTATGGCTTATTGGTATATCTACATGTGCTTGTTAAATAAAGACAACATTTTTTTATTTTTTTTAAAAGCCTGTATGCCAAATTTCTCTCGATGTGTTGACAAGATTGAATACATAAAATAAAGTGTATTTTTGGAAAGTTAGCTTAAAGTGTTTTACTTATTTTGAAAATCTATTTAATTTAAAAGGTGAATGAAAGCAGAAAATTCTCTTTCATGATTTTGACAGTGCATAACATTTTAAACAACATTCACGTTTACTTATATTATTTAATTTGCTTCATTATCTTGTTATCCTGCTGAAAGGTTTATCCGCATGGTTTCATCAGACTAACAGGCTAGCCTGATGAAACCATGCTGTGACATGGAGAAATGCGTTGCTGGTGTTTTTAACCTTTTAAATAAATATACACTTTGCTACCTGCTGCTGCACTTTACTTTATTGGACTTAACAACCTTTGTCCCACTTGTGGCTTTATACATTGACTACTATATCCAGGAGAGCATTTGCCACCTTATTTGCCACTTCATTTGCTGTGGCCACGGATATCCTGTGGGATTAACACTGCACCTTTGGACAATCTCTGCTGGAACAAGGATCTGACCAGTTTCCAGCTGTCTGGGAGTCTGCCGGGCGACTCTTTGGTTCCCGCTTGCCTGTACTGCACATTAGTGCATTGGATCACGTGAGTAGGATCATCTACCCACCATTGTTTCTTATCCGATTTTAGTTTGACCTGCACCATGTGGCGACCTCTATCTTTTATATTATAGATTTATCTTTCAGGGAGTTGATAAGGGCAAACAAAGGCCAGCATAGCCCATTTGGAGCCATCTAAAAAGGTCACATAGTGAATCACTGTCCTTTCAGGGAGTTGACAAGGGCAAACAAAGGCCAGCATAGCCCATTTGGAGCCATCTGACAAGGTGGCATAGTGCATCACAGTCCTTTCAGGGAGTTGATAAGGGCAAACAAAGGCCAACATAGCCCCTTTGGAGACATCTGACAAGGTGGCATAGTGCATCACAGTCCTCTCAGGGAGTTGATAAGGGCAAACAAAGGCCAACATAGCCCCTTTTGAGCCATCTGATAAAGGGAAAACAAAGTGCAACCGGCACAACAATAGAAAAATATAAAATAAGCCAACGGGCAACAAATAGAACAGGTTATATGGACGGAGGAGTTATTCCTGCTCCCTTGGGTCATCTACGGACTCTCCACTTACTGGGGCATCCTCCTCACTTCATCCTGAGGTTCTGCAGCTGCAGCTTGCTGCCTTGCCTCAAAACAATGGAGTCCTGCATCATTTCCAGCAACTGATGGCAACTCAGCTATCACAACCTAGACAAAAAGAAATAATTAAAAATTAATATTAATTACAGAACAGAATCAAAATATAGCAAAGGGACATTGTACTAATTTGAATACAAATCAGGATTAGAATAAAATATGCTATATCGAAGAAGAATTATACATGAAATATGTTCTTCTAATTATAAATCATAAATGTGACATGAACAATCATACATTGTTTTCAAATTTGACAGAGTAAAATATATTCTTAATTATGCATGTGAGTTCATTGTTTTGTAAAAATTATGTATAAATGAACAGAGATGATTTACTAGTTTGTATTTGCCATTAAGTGATAACGTAATTATAAATATTATGAAAATGGTATGTATATATGTTTATGAATGATTGATATTTATGATTTCATTCAATGTTTTAAATCTCTGTTTGATTAATTTATCAAGGCACTATCAATCTAGAAGGTTGAATCAATGACCCCATGTGTTAAATTGTCAGTGAATCAAATAATACTATTTTTGAAGTAAAATCCTTATTTTTAATTCTATATTTTGCCTCACATTTTATTGTATTAGAATTCTTTGGTATTCATGTTGCTATCATGAATTACTTACATAATCCTCTGTAGTCTCACATGTTATTTTCTTTTAGTTTGATGTGTGCCTCTTATGTTAAAGGGACGGTTTATTGTAAATCCAACCTTTATTAATTACATAGGTAATGCAATTGTGACATAATTTTAAGTTCACTTGTAACATCAAATTGTGTTTGATCTCTTGTTATTCTCTGTTGAAAGCTTTAAAATATTATGATCATATGCTATTATAAATATCCTTGCAATGGAAAGATTATTTCAATGCATTTTTCCCTTTTCAACAGCTAGAGGGCGTAAATTAATTTGTGCCATTCGGATAAAATTGTGACCACGCCCATGGATTTACAAGGGAGAGGCCACTGATTGGCTAAATGCAAGCATGTACAAAATAAATAATTAAGGTGTCAGTCTGCAATGGCTCACATACAAGGTAATCACAGAGGTAAAATATTTTTGTTTCTAATTTTAGAATTCAAACTGTAATATTATATGTAGTCTGATCTTTACCTGGTTCAGCCTCTGTCCCATTTTCTCCCAGGTCACCAATTGGAGGTGCACTGGCCTCCGGTCGGGAGTTTCAGGGCCATCAGCTGGGGACTGGGAGGGGGTCAAGGACTTGGGGGCTGCAAATGCACCGGGGGAAACGGAGATTGAGGAGCGCGCATAAAGTCTCCTCATGAGGTTTGAGGATAAGTTTCCATGGGGGTGGGCCCGGATCCTTACCTATCCGATGGGAATGAGTCCACTCCCTCATGAGACGGACTTTATTCTGCAGCCACAACCTCATATCCCCGCATCTCTGAGTCATTTGCAGGGCTGTCCTCTGGACATCTGCCACCCCATTAAAAGAGAGGGCGACAGATGCCCAGATGGTTTTTTTAACCGGCCCAGTTGTTGACCTCCTCCGAGTCCCATAAAGCTGAGGATAAAACTCCCTGAATGCATATACCTGGCAGCACTTTCCTCTATGGTGAACCTGGGAGTAGACATCCTGAAAAAATGCAGGCATAAGAGAATTGACAAAAATGGCTATGTGTAATGTACTTTTATATGGGGAAGTAAACATGAGATACACCATGGGGCATGGTAATTGTACATCTGATTGGATAAAATACTGTAATTTTGTTAGCATGTCTGTGAGGCCATACTGACTCTAGTTTGTGTGATGAACTATGATCGGCCGTTACTTAATGGTTAATGTATTCATATGTTTGTAACTTACATACACATACCTTCTAGGGGTGCTATGACTACATTTGGCATGTAGACTTTTATTTTGAATGTAATGCATATGTGACGCATATATAATATACAGAATCCATTCAATTTTAAGCTATTTTGTTGACATTTAACAGTTGAAATATATTTCATTTCATATCACGATAGTAAATATAAATCAGTCACATTATTAAATATTTATGAAACATTTCAAAGTTTAATACTGATCAATAGATGTGTAACATTGTTCAATTTGGAAATAAATATGTTCATAATATTGTCTAATCCAGAATGTTAATATTGTATATATTCCTTGTTTCTTAAACAAATATCGTGACTCATTGGCCTCTAGTTATCAAGCCGTCGACTTTCTTGCATTTGACGGCACAATACGCTCACCTAATATCGCCTAATATCGCTGCCGCGGACCTGAATACATTCGCCAAATTTATCAAGAAAGCTGTCAAAAAGCTGCGCACCAAGTACGGTGCGATGAGCAGCGGACTGTTGTTAACTAACAGTCATCGATCTCGCTGCTCTTTGGCTTATTCACAGCTTTCTTGCTATACTGTCACTAAGCACCCACACTATACTATACTATTTTACCCCCTAAACCGCCGCTTCTGGAGCCCCCCACAACAAAATAAATTTATTAACCCCTAAACCGCCACTCCCGGACCCCGCCGCAATTCTAATAAATGTATTAATCCCTAAACCGCAGCTCCCGGACCCCGCCGCCACCTACATTATACCTATTAACCCCTAATCTGCTGCCCCCTATACTGCCACCACCTACATAAAGTTATTAACCCCTATCCTGCCGATCCCCGACCCTGCCGCAACTAAATAAATTATTTAACCCCTAAACTGCCGCTCCCGGAGCCCACCGCCACCTACATTATATTTATTAACCCCTAATCTACCCCCCCTACACCGCCGCCACTATAATAAACATATTAACCCCCTAAACCTAAGTCTAACCCTAACCCTAACACCCCCCCTAAATTAAATATAATTTTAAATAATCAAAATAAAATGACTACAATTAAATACTTTATTCATATTTAAAACTAAATACCTGTAAAATAAACCATAAGATAGCTACAATATAACTAATAGTTACATTGTAGCTATCTTAGGGTTTATTTTTATTTTACAGGCAAGTTTGTATTTATTTTAACTAGGTACAATAGTTATTATATAGTTATTAACTATTAAATAACTACCTAGCTAAAATAAATACAAAAGTACTTGTAAAATAAATCCTAACCTAAGTTACAATTACACCTAACACTACACTATCATTAAAATAATTAAATAAATTAACTAAAATTAAATAAAACTAATTACAATTAAATAAAATTAACTAAAGTACAAAAAACCCACTAAATTACAGAAAATAAAAAAATAATTACAGGAATTTTAAACTAATTACACCTAATCTAATCCCCCTAATAAAATAAAAAAAGCCCCCCAAAATAATAAAAATCCCTACCCTATACTAAATTACAAGTAGCCCTTAAAAGGGCTTTTTGTGGGGCATTGCCCAAAAAGTAATCAGCTCTTTTACCTGTAAAAAAGAATACAATACCCCCCCACATTAAAACCCACCACCCACACACCCAACCCTACTCTAAAACCCACCCAATCCCCCCTTAATAAAACCTAACACTAACCCCTTGAAGATCACCCTACCTTGAGCCGTCTTCACCCAGCCGGGCACAAGTGGACCTCCAGAGGGGCAGAAGTCTTCATCCGATCCAGGCAGAAGAGGTCCTCCAGACGGGCAGAAGGCTTTATCCAGGCGGAATCTTCTATTTTCATCCATCCGGAGCCGAACTGGTCCATCTTCAAGCCAACCGACGCATAGCATCCTTTTGAAGTGCAATCCTATTGGCTGATCCAATCAGCCAATAGGATTGAGCTTGCATTCTATTGGCTGATTGGAACAGCCAATACCTTAATTCCGATTGGCTGATAGAATCCTATCAGCCAATCAGAATTCAAGGGACGCCATCTTGGATGACGTCATTTAAAGGAACCTTCATTCGTCGGGAGTCGTCAGAAGAAGAGGATGCTCCACGTCGGCTGGCTTGAAGATGGACCCGCTCCGCTCCGGATGGATGAAGATAGAAGATGCCACCTGGATGGAGCCTTCTGCCCGTCTGGAGGTCCTCTTCTGCCCAGATCGGATGAAGACTTCTGCCCCTCTGGATGACCACTTGGGCTTGGCTGGGTGAAGACGGCTCAAGGTAGGGTGATCTTCAAGGGGTTAGTGTTAGGTTTTATTAAGGGGGGATTGGGTGGGTTTTAGAGTAGGGTTGGGTGTGTGGGTGGTGGGTTTTAATGTTGGGGGGGGTATTGTATTTTTTTTTACAGGTAAAAGAGCTGATTACTTTGGGGCAATGCCCCTCAAAAAGCCCTTTTAAGGGCTATTTGTAATTTAGTATAGGGTAGGGATTTTTATTATTTTGGGGGGCTTTTTTATTTTATTAGGGGGATTAGATTAGGTGTAATTAGTTTAAAATTCTTGTAATTATTTTTTTATTTTCTGTAATTTAGTGTTTGGTTTTTTTTGTACTTTAGTTAATTTTATTTAATTTTAATTAGTTTTATTTAATTGTAGGTAATTTATTTAATTATTTTAATGATAGTGTAGTGTTAGGTGTAATTGTAACTTAGGTTAGGTTTTATTTTACAGGTAAATTTGTATTTATTTTAGCTAGGTAGTTATTAAATAGTTAATAACTATTCTACCTAGTTAAAATAAATACAAATCCTAAGCTAGCTACAATGTAACTATTAGTTATATTGTAGCTATCTTAGGGTTTATTTTACAGGTAAATATTTAGTTTTAAATAGGAATAATTTAGTTAATTATAGTAATATTTATTTTAGTTATTTAAATTATATTTAAGTTAGTGGGTGTTAGGTTTAGGGTTAGACTTAGGTTTAGGGGTTAATATGTTTATTATAGTGGCGGCGATGTAGGGGGGGCAGATTAGGGGTTAATAAATATAATGTAGGTGGTGGTGGGCTCCAGGAGCGGCAGTTTAGGGGTTAATCAATTTATTTAGTTGCAGCGGGGTCTGGGATTGGCAGGATAGGGGTTAATAACTTTATGTAGGTTGGCGGCGGTATAGGGGGCAGCAGATTAGGGGTTAATAGGTATAATGTAGGTGGCGGCGGGGTCCAGGAGCGGAGGCTTAGGGGTTAATACATTTATTAGAGTTGCGGTGGGGTCCGGGAGTGGCGGTTTAGGGGTTAACACTTTATTTAGTTGCGGCAGTGTAGGGGGGGCAGATTAGGGGTGTTTAGACTCGGGGTACATGTTAGGGTGTTAGGTGTAGACATTACCATAGGAATCAATGGGATATTGGGTAGCAGCGAACATAAGCTTTCACTGCTGTCAGACTCCCATTGATTCCTATGGCATTCCTCTGCCTCCAGGGTGGCAGATTGAAAACCAGGTACGCTGGGCCGGAAAAGTCGCGAGCGTATCTGGTAGTTCTTTGATAACTTCCAAAAGTAGTCAGATTGTGCCGAAATTGTGTTCGGAACATCTGGAGTGACATAATCATCGATCTGTGTCGGACTGAGTCCGGGGGATCGTATGTTACGTCAGTAAATTCTATTTGACTTTTCAGAAATGCGAATTTCGTGTTAAAAGGTACGTGCTGATTTTTTAGCACTCATTTTTTAAAAATAGTTAAATGTCACAGGGTCAACAAGGATTTTCTCATATTGGTTCACATATATGTTAAGTTTGGGCTTTGAGGATTGATGTCCAAATATGTGAATGATTATGGGTTCACAATATGTTTGACAAATGTTTTGGATTTTTTTATATTGTAATTGTGCAATAGCACCTAGGTAAAAAATGGCTTATTTGATTGTATTTTATTTTTTTGGTAAAATAAACAGGAAACAGGTAATTTGGTAATTGACCACACCTGTACAGACAGGTAGTGGGAGGAGTCTAATAGGTTTAGTTTAGATTTAAAAGCCAGTGCTTCCCTGATGTGATCAGATGCCTGAGGAAACAGTTAGCTGAGCTGAGAAATGTGTTGCAATCTGTATCTTACAATTGTTTTTATATACCTGGGTGAATACCCATGGTGTTTTACCACTATTTTAAATAAAATATCTTTTAAACTGTATGGGAGCCTGAGCGTGACTCATCATTTCAATTATCTGGATTTCCTGTATCCTGTTATCCTTATGGAGGATCAGTGTCGCTGGGTCACTGAAAGTTCCCAGCTTGCCCCGATTAGCACATTTGGTGCTGCTCCGTATGTGAGTATAACCACAATACAAGACCTGTTTGTATTACCATTACCACCGCAGTACCACACTAGGAGGTGCCCTCTTTTTTGTGATTTTCTCCTTACAGATATCTACTTTGATAACTTAAAGTGACATTTTTTTTAAATAAATCTTGTGATTATTGACTAAATCTCAAATAGGGCATGTATTTCTATTACATAGTCACATATACTTAATTGTAAAATTTCATTCTCATGGTGTATTTTATTTTAAGGAGCAGCTATGCAATATTGTGAAGTATCTGAAGACATCTGGCTAACCAATGGTTGCAGTGGTTAGTAACCATTGCAACTATGTATTGTTGGCCACCCACAAATAAGCAGATAGCTCCCAGTAATGCATTGCTGCTCATGAGCCTATGTAGATTTGTTTTTGAACTTAGGATAACAAGAGAATGAACCAAATGTGATTATCGAAGGAAAACATTTTTTAATTAAATTTGCTCAGTCAGAATCATGGATGATTAACTTTGGGTTGCATGTCCTTTTTTTTATCAGCAGCAGAGTATAAAATGTATGAAATTCTATTTTTACGGTTTATTTGTGTATATGAATTCTTATTTTGTGTTTTGAAGCCACACCAAATAAAATGGTTGGATCTTGTAGATATAGGCCCCTAGTTATCAAGCCGTCAACCTCAAATATGCTGGAATTCCGCAGCGTATTTGTGGCGAGGCTGATTCGCCTTAGTTATCAAGCCCTTTACACCGGCAAAAGTAGAATTTTGTGACGTAAGCTTTGATCCGCCGGACTCAGTCCAACACAGATCGATTCTTACGTCACTCCAGATGTTCTGCACACAAGTTCGGCACAATCTGACTACTTTTGCTAGTTATCAAAAAACTAGCAGGTACGCTCAGCACTTTTCCGGCCCAGCGTACCTGGTTTTCAATGGGAGTCTGACCATAGCAAAAGTTCATGTTCGCTGCTGCCCGACATCCCATTGATTCATATGGGAGATGTCTGCACCTAACACCCTAACATGTACCCCGAGTCTAATCACCCCTAATCTGTCCCCCCCTACACCGCCACAACTAAATAAATGTATTACCCCCTAAACCGCCACTCCCGGAGCCTACCGCAAACTACATTATACATATTAACCCCTAATCTGTCCCCCCCTACACCGCCGCAACTAAATAAAGTTATTAACCCCTAAACCGCCGCTCCCGGACACCGCCGCAACCATAATAAATTTATTAACCCCTAAACTGCCGCTCTCGGACCCCGCCGCCACCTATATTAAACTTATTAACCCCTAATCTGGCCCCCTACACCGTCGCCACCTATAATACATTTATTAACCCCTATCCTGCCCCCCCTACACCGCCGCAACTATAATAAAATTATTAACCCCTAAACCTAAGTCTAACCCTAACACCCCCCCTAACTTAAATATTAATTAAATACATCTAAATAAATTTAACTCTAATTAAATTAATTATTCCTATTTAAAACTAAATACTTACCTTTAAAATAAACCCTAATATAGCTACAATATAAGTAATAATTTTATTGTAGCTGTCTTAGGATTTATTTTTATTTTACAGGCAAATTTCAATTTATTTTAACTAGGTACAATAGCTATTAAATAGTTATTAACTATTTAATAGCTACCTAGTTAAAATAAAGAGAAATTAACCTGTAAAATAAAAACTAACCTAAGTTACAATTACACCTAACACTACACTATACTTAAATAAATTATTCCTATTTAAAACTAAATACTTACCTGTAAAATAAACCATAAGATAGCTACAATGTAATTAATAATTACATTGTAGCTATCTTAGGATTTATATTTATTTTACAGGTAACTTTGTATTTATTTTAGCTAGTTGGAATAGTTATTAAATAGTTATTAACTATTTAATAACTACCTAGCTAAAAGAAATACAAAATTACCTGTAAAATAAATCCTAACCTAAGTTACAATTAAACCTGACACTACACTATCATTAAATAAATTAAATAAATTACCTACAAATAACTACAATTAAATACAATTAAATAAACTAACTAAAGTTACAAAAATAAAAAAAAATAAGTTACAAACATTTCAAAAATATTACAACAATTTTAAGCTACTTACACCTAATCTACGCCCCCTAATAAAATAACAATGCCCCCCAAAATAAAAAAATGCCCTACCCTATTCTACATTAAAAAGTTACCAGCTCAATTACCTTACCAGCCCTTAAAAGGGCCTTTTGCGGGGCATGCCCCAAAGAAAACAGCTCTTTTGCCTGTAAAATAAAAATACAACCCCCCCAACATAAAACCCACCACCCACATACCCCTACTCTAACCCAAACCCCCCTTAAATAAACCTAACACTACCCCCCTGAAGATCATCCTACCTTTAGCCGTCTTCAGCCAGCCGACCACCGATAGAACCGAAGAGGAGATCCGGAGCGGCAGAAGTCATCATCCAAGGGGCGCTGAAGAAGTCTTCCATCCGATTGAAGTCATCATCCAGGCGGCGTCTTCAATCTTCATCCATCCAGAGCAGAGCGGAGCCATCTTCAGACGAGCCTACGCGGAGCCATCTTCTTCCACCGACGACTGAGCGGCGAATGACGGTTCCTTTAAGTGACGTCATCCAAGATGGCGTCCCTCAAATTCCGATTGGCTGATAGGATTCTATCAGCCAATCGGAATTAAGGTAGGAAAAATCTGATTGGCTGATCCAATCAGCCAATCAGATTGAGCTCGCATTCTATTGGCTGTCCCGATCAGCCAATAGAATGCGAGCTCAATCTGATTGGCTCTCTGAACAGCACTTTTTTATGGGTGGATGACTGTATCCACCAATTAGCAAGAACAACCCAGGTTGTTCACCAAAAAAGGGTCCATCATCTAAACTTACATTTTTGTATTTCAAATAAAGATACCAAGAGAATTAAGAAAATTTGATAATAGGAGTAAATTAGAAAGTTGCTTAAAATTGCATGCTCTATCTGAATCACAAAAGAAAAAAATTGTGTTCAGTGTCCCTTTAAGGCCAAAAACCTTATGAATAGGTGGAGATACCACAGGATAAATAAACTATTTTAAAATAAAAAAATAAGGGTAATGGAAATACTTGTAAACAATTTTATACACTCCAGCAGGTAAAGTGGATCATTTTTAACTGTCCCTTCAAATGACTTCACTAGAGTGAAAACTCCTCAATATGGCATACAATAACTAGCTCTGTCTAAATGTGAAAAAAAAACTTAGCTATCATGTTTTATTTAAATTCATTTAATCTACCTATGTTTTCCAGCAAATAACGATAACATAATAACTAAGCTATATTTAGTTTAAGAATATATTAAAAGTTTTTAAAAACGTGAATGATAGATATTAGAATGGGAATAGAAAATTAAGCTAGACTGTCACTTTAATCTAGCAAGTTCACCCTACACAATTCTCAAAAGGGACATAACAAAAGTTATGTAGACAACATATAATAATATGTACAGATATTAGTTTAACTTATAAATTATACTGCTTAGCCTCGCCATTAACCCGTAATTAACATTTTCTTATTTGTACATCTCTAAATCACACAACCAAAAATAATTATATGGCTGTATCTAACTCCACCTAAAATACAAAAAATACAACACTTTAACACTCATCTGCTGGAGCTGTGTTATTTTAAAGTTAATTTAAAAAATGTAGCTGTATTATATATAGTATCTGATTTTAAAAGATGCATTTAAATAAATAAAAAAATATGTAGTATGTAAAGATATTTATTAAAAAAAAATCTAACAATAACTACAATTTTTTTTGTGATTTCAGTAAACTTGAAAATCTGTAAGAAAAAAATAATAAAAATAATTAGAATATGAAAGCAAGTATGTTATTTCATAAAACATTAATAGATTTTGTATCTATAAGTATAATAATTCTAAAGTAATCTTCTGTCTATGCTCTAAACTTTAGTGTTTGTTCTGATATTAAAGCCAGGTTCAGACTGGATATCTATATATACATAATTTGAAATGAATCACATTAAATTGGCTAATCATAAGTTGACTTACATATTAACATTTAAAATTAGACAAATAAATGTCTAATATCCTATTTTGTGCAAATATTCCTAATTATTCAATTGTATGAGAGACATAATTGAATGTAATATTTCCTGTCCCTTCAAAAACTAAAATACGTAAATGTCACCTATGAAATTATTTCAGGTGAAATTAATCCCTTTATCTGTATGATCCGTCACAATCTGAGTCCTCTCTAGCACGAAGTAGGGTGAATGTATATGAAATAAATTGTAATAAAATAGGACATTGTTAAAACCAATTGTTAGACACATTCAATATATTAATCAATAATTCTCCCATTATTCCTCCAATGATTCTTACCAATAGCATGCATTGTGCAAACTAACCTGATGTATGATCTTTAAAGGTCGGATCAATTCCAAATTAAAGTTTATCTGCATTATGTCTAACATTCATCACTTTCAGAATAGAGGAATGTGAAATACCATCTAAAATAAATGAGTGGAAACATAAGTGTTTCCCATAGGATGTATCCTGCATCCCCAGTCTTGTTCCAGACATTGTGCACACTTACCATGTGAAGGTGATCACATTTTTATTCTTCACTTTCAGTCTGTAAATGAAGTAAATCTCCCTAATAGAAAATAAAGTGTAAATCAAATATTTAAAAGTGGTACATAAGTCTGCATCCCTCCCCCTAACACTAACTGTTTCTTAGCAATAACCTACTTAACGTATGTAGCCTCTTTTGTGTTATGTTATAACAATCAAGTGTGAAGCTGAGTCACATACATTGTACATACTCAACCTCTAAAGTATGACTTTGTCAATTCAATGTGCTTCGGAGTATCCCTTTATCTGCTATCTGTCACATTCGTCCTTTTCAGACTATCTAAAATCTAATTATGTCTAAAATGAATAATACATGTAAACTAATTGTGTGCCATATGATGGATCTGGGGCCCAAATCCCCCCCCCCCTTCTTCATTCATACATTGTGTATACTTACCATCTGTCTATAAAAATCAGGTGGCGAAGTCATCACAGAAGGCAATGCCAGAGACATATGATGTATAATTTACGTATGATTATAAAATATATATTAGATTTTGATATAGCATCAGCCAATAGGATTTTTACAACCTTAATTCCGATTAGCTGATAGAATTCTATCAGCTAATCGGAATCTAAGGGACACCATCTTGGATGATGTCACTTAAAGGAACCTTAATTTGTCGGGTAGTCATTGGCAGAAGAGGATGCTCCTCACCAGATGTCTTGAAGATGGACCCGCTCCGCGCCAGGTGGATGAAGATAGAAGATGCCGTCTGGATGAAGACTTCTGGAGGACCACTCTCCCGGCTTGGATCAAGACTTCTCCTGGCTTCGTTGAAGACTTCTTTCTGCTTTGATGAGGACTTCTCCTGGCTTCGTTAAGGATGGATGTCGGCTCTTCAAAACTGTAAGTGGAGCTTCAGGGGTTAGTGTTTTTTTAAGGGTTTATTGGGTGGGTTTTATTTTTAGGTTAGGGCTTTGGGCTGCAATAGAGCTAAATGCCCTTTTAAGGGCAATGCCAGTCCAAATGCCCTTTTCAGGGCAATGGGGAGCTTAGGTTTTTTTAGTTAGGGTTTTATTTGGGGGGTTGATTGTGTGGGTGGTGGGTTTTACTGTTGAGGGGTTGTTTGAATTTTTTTTAAAGGTAAAAGAGCTGATTTCTTTGGGGCAATGCTCCGCAAAAGGCCCTTTTAAGGGCTATTGGTAGGTTAGTTTAGGCTAGGGTTTTTTTTATTTTGGGGGGGCTTTTTTATTTTGATAGGGCTATTAGATTAGGTGTAATTAGTTTAAATATCTTGTAATTAGTTTTTTATTTTGTGTAATTTAGTGTTTGTTTGTTTTTTGTAATTTAGGTAATTGTATTTAACTTAGTTAATTGTATTTAATTTAGGTAATTTATTATATTGTAGTGTGGTGTTAGTGTAACTTAGGTTAGGTTTTATTTTACAGGTAAATTTGTATTTATTTTAGCTAGGTAGTTATTAAATAGTTAATAACTATTTAGTAACTATTCTACCTAGTTAAAATAAATACAAACTTGCCTGTAAAATTAAAATAAAGCCTAAGATAGATACAATGTAACTATTAGTTATATTGTAGCTAGCTTAGGGTTTATTTTACAGGTAAGTATTTAGTTTTAAATAGGAATTATTTAGTTATTAATATTAGGTTTTATATAGATTTATTTTAATTACATTAAAGTTAGTGGGTGTTAAAGTTAGACTTAGGGTTAGGTTTAGGGGTTAATAAATGTAGGTATGTGGTGGCGATGTTAGGGGTGGCAGATTAGGGGTTAATAATATTTAACTAATGTTTTTGATGCAGGAGTGCGCGGTTTAGGGGTTAATATGTTTATTATAGTGGCGGCGATGTCCGGAGTGGCAGATTCAGGGTTAATAAGTATAATGTAGGTGTCGGCGATGTCGGGGGCTGCAGATTAGTGGTTAATAAGTATAATGTAGGTGTCGGCAATGTCGGGGGCAGCAGATTAGGGGTTAATAAGTGTAAGATTAGGGGTGTTTAGACTCGGGGTTCATGTTAGGGTGTTAGGTGTAAGCATACATTTTGTTTCCCTATTGATGTCTATGGGGAAATCGTGCAAAAGCACGTACAACCAGCTCACCGCTGACTTAAGCAGCGCTGGTATTGGAGTGCGGTATGGAGCTCAATTTTGCTCTACGCTCACCTCTTGCCTTTTAACGCCGGGTTTATAAAAACCTGTAATTCCAGCACTGTAGGTAAGTGAGCGGTGACAATAACTTGCAAGCTAGCACCGCGCACCTCATAACGCAAAACTCGTAATCTGGCCGAATGTCAATATTACAAATATCTAATAAATAATAAGATGAAAAAATACATTTGAAGAAAGAAAAAGAAAATGATAAAATGCATGTGTGCATACGAAAATCGCATAAACTCCATGAAATTAAAATGAGGGTTAAACGTTTACATAACCTAGCTAAAATGTCTATGTAATAAACTTTAATTGCTCTGCTAGTGACTTTGAAATACTCTGTAAAATCAGCAAACTGCTAAACTGTCGTCTACGTCAGTTATGTTTTAATTTCTACACTGTCCCTTTAAAAGTATTGTCAAGGCTATGACCTGCTACATATCTGTTTTGAGCTAAAACTAGACATTTGCTGACAGACAAATAAATTGTTAAAGAACATCCTATATCTGCACATATTAGCTTTGACCTGCTACATATCTGTTTTGAGCTAAAACTAGACATTTGCTGAAAGAGACAAATAAATGGTTAAAGCACATCCTATATCTGCACATTTTAACTATGACCTGCTACATATCTGTTTTGAGCTAAAATTAGACGTTTGCTGAAAGAGACAAATAAATGCTTAAAGTATGTCCTATGAGGGATATTTATCAAGCCGTCAACCGCAAATATGCTGGAATAACGCAGCGTAATTGTGGCGAGCTTGATTCGACCCATTTATCAAAGCCTACAGACCGGCAAAAGTTGAAATTCGTGATGTAACATATGATCCGTCAGTCACAATCCGACACAGATCAATGATTACATCATTACAGATGTTCCGAATACAAATTCGGCACTATCTGACACTTTTTCCCATTTATCAAACTTCTAACAGGTACGCACACCACTATTACGACCAAGCGTACCCGGTTTTGAATCCGCCAGCCTGGAGGCAGCGGATGCCATAGGAATCAATGGGAGTCTAAAAGCAGCGAAAGCTTATGTTCGATGCTGCCAGGTATCCCATTGATTTCTATGGTAGAAAACCAGTAACGTTTACACCTAACACCCTAGCATAAACCCAGAGTCTAAACACCCCTAATCTGCCGCCCAGACATTGCCGCTGCCTACATAATGTTATTAACCCCTATCCCGCTGCTCCCGGACCCCACCACAACTAAATAAATATATTAACCCCTATCCCACCGTTCCCGGACCCCGCCGCAACTGTAATAAAACTAACTATTATACTAAAATTACATTAAACTATATTAAACTATTAATTAACCTAACCTAACTATTATACTAAAATTACATTAAACTACAAATTAAATTAACTATATTACATATTTAAAAACCTAACCCTACTAAAATTATTTAAATCTACCATTAAAAATTACTAAGTTACAAAAAATAAAAAACACTAAGTTACAAAAAAATAAAAAACCACAGTATCAAAAAAAAAGAATTTACACCTAATCTAAGAGCCCTATCAAAATAAAAAAGAACCCCCAAAATAAAAAAAACCTAGCCTACACTAAACTACCAGTGGCCCTTAAAAGGGCCTTTTGCGGGGCATTGCCCCAAAGAAATTGGCTCTTTTACCTGTAAAAAAAAAATACAAACACACCCCAACAGTAAAACCCACCACCCACACAACCAACCCCCCCAAATAAAACCCTCTCTAAAAAAACCTAAGCTCCCCATTGCCCTGAAAAGGGCATTTATATGGGCATTGGATGGATGTCCGATCTTCGAAAACTGTAAGTGGATCATCAGTGGTTAGTGTTAGGTTTTTAAGGGTTTATTGGGTAGGTTTTAATTTTAGGTTAGGGAATTTGGGCAGTAAAAGAGCTAAATGCCCTTTTAAGGGCAATGCCCATACAAATGCCCTTTTCAGGGCAATGCGGAGCTTAGGATTTTTAGATAAGGTTTTATTTGGGGGGGGTTGGTTGTTTGGGTGGTGGGTTTTACTGTTGAGGGGGTGTTTGTATTTTTTTACAGGTAAAAGAGCTGATTTATTTGGGGCAATGCCCAGCAAAAGGCCCTTTTAAGGGCCATTGGTAGTTTATTGTAGGCTAGGGGTTTTTTGTTTTTTTTTGATAGGGCTATTAGATTAGGTGTAATTCTTTTTTAATTTTGATACTGTGGTTTTTTATTTTTTGTAACAGTGTTTTTTATTTTTTGTAACAGTGTTTTTTTATTTTTTGTAACTTAGCTGTTATTTTTTTGTAACTTAGTAATTTTTAATGGTAGATTTAAATATGAGTAGGGTTAGGTTTTTAAATATGTAATATAGTTAATTTAATTTGTAGTTGAATGTAATTTTAGTATAATAGTTAAGGTAGGTTAACTAATAGTTTAATATAGTTTAATGGGATTTTAGTATAATAGTTAGGGTAGGTTAATTAATAGTTTAATATAGTTAATTTTAATTCTACAGGTAAGTTTAAATTTATTATAGATAGGGATGAGGTAATTATAATGTAAAGTTAGCGGATTGTTAGGTTTAGGGTTAATGGCTTAATTTAGTTTATGGCGATGTGGGGGGCTGGTAGTTTAGGGGTTAATAGGTTTAGTAAGTGGTAGTGATGTGGGAGGCCAGGAGTTTAGGGGTAAATACATTTATTTAGTGGCGGCGGTATCGGGGAGCAGCGGGATAGGGGTTAATAAGTTTATTTAGTGGTGGTGGGGTCCGGGAGCGGCAGGATAGGGGTTAACAGCTTTATTAAAGTTGTGGTGGGCTCCGGGAGCGGCAGGATAGGGGTTAATACATTTATTTAGGTTGTGGCGGGGTCCAGGAGCGGCGGGATAGGGGTTAATACATTTATTTAGGTTGCGGCGGGGTTTGGGAGCGGCGGGATAGTGGTTAATACTTTTATTTAGTTGCGGCAGGGTCCGGGAGCAGCGGGATAGGGGTTAATACTTTTATTTTAGTGGCAGTGTTTAGTGACAGGGTATAAATAAAGTTGGGTAAAAGCCGAATAGCAGCAAGATCGATGACTGTTAGTTGACAGTCCGCTGCTCATCCCCCCGTACTTGGTGCGTGGCTTTTTGCCGGCTTTTTTTATAAATATGGAGATCGTATTTAGGTCCGTGGCCGCAATGTTAGGCGTGCGTATTTGTCCCGGCGAATGCAGCACAGTTGACGGCTTGATAGATAGGCCTCTATATCTGTACATATGAGCTATGACCTGCTACATATGTTTGGAGCTAAAACTAGACATTTGCTGAAAGAGACAAATAAATGGATAAAGCACATCCTATATCGGCACATTTAAGCTATGACCTGCTACATATCTGTTTGGAGCTAAAACTAGACATTTTCTGAAAGAGACAAATAAATGCTTAAAGCACATCATATATCTGCACATAACAGCTATGACCTGCTGCATATCGGTTTGGAGCTAAAAATAGACATTTGCTGAAAGAGACAAGTAAATGGTTAAATCTCATCCTTTAGCTGCACATTTTAGCTATGACCTGCTACATATCTGTTTTTTGCTAAAACTAGACATTTGCTAAAATACACAAATAAATGGTTAAAGCACATTCTATATCTGCACATTTTAGCTTTGACCTGCTACATATCTGTTTTGAGCTAAAACTAGACATTTGCTGAAGGAGACAAATAAATGGTTAAAGCATATCCTATATCTCCACATATTAGCTTTGACCTGCTACATATCTGTTTGGAGCTAAAACTAGACATTTGCTGAAAGACAATTAAATGGTTAAACATCATCCTATATCTGCACATTTTGCACATTACACAAACACAACTGTTTGCGAACATTACAGTGGCAATTTAACTTCTTAACCATGCTGTACACAAGTACTCACCAACGAGCCACCCGTGGCGAAAATGTCTTTCCTCAAACTGTTGCCAGAGTGAGGACTGCCTGAGGATACGGGCGTCTTGACTGGTGCCCCCGTTCATAATTTGCATCCGTGCATCGCAAATAAACTGCACGTTCAAACTATGAAAGTGTTTGCGATTGCGGAAGGGACCCTCTGCTGCTGGAACCCACAGAGCAATATGGGTGCAATCTATTAGCCATTTCAGCTATTCCATAGAATTCCCTCTTGAGGAGTCTCTAATTGTCCTAATTTTGAGGGAATCCTACCAAAAGCCTACAAATTCTTTTCATGGCATTCAGAAACCTTTCAAAAACCACAGAGAAGGTACCTTGCGACAAGCCAGATATGTACCTCTCTACCAATTGAAAGCTTCCGGACGCCAAGACATGTATGCAGCAAAGCATCTTAGGTATGCCAGGAATTGCAGTGCGCATACGCATGCGTGGCTCCAGATAAGGCTTTAATACATCATAAAGGCTCAATAACCACTGTCTATTGAGCCTATATTTGTCAAAAACGTTGGCATTGCTCATGTTATCCAAGGTGAGCCTCACCCTTTGAACAGGAGGAGCCCTAATCCTCAGGCATTCCACATACTCCAGGCATGCCTGAGTCTGTTGTACATAACTTGTCCAACAGTACCAAGACAATCTAACTAGGGGTTGTCCATATTTGCAGAGCCAAGCAGTACAAGCCAAATAACAGAGCAAACATGAAATGAGTAACAAGGTATGCAAAGACACAAATGTGATTTGATACAATGTCGGTCATCAGGGATGTATTGGCCATGGTGTTTGGATGATTTATAGTACAAAATGTCCAATGGTAGCGTGTTCATAATGATTGATGGTTGTATACACTTGATTGTATCTAAACGGCACGAATGCTTTCAAAGTGGGCATTGTTTTTTTGTGTTTGTTGAAATTTAGTTTTTTCCCAATAAAACGTAATTTGAAAGTGTTAAAGTATAAAATATAACATATACAGTGTATCTTCATTATGTTTGCTCATATGCGTAACAAATACTTATTAAATGCGATATTAAAACCACACGTCCACGCTAACATGATTCAAAGTGCATACTTGTCTATAATGTGTGCATAGACATGGCATTGAATCTGATTGATTAATGTTGCTGCAATATTGTTGCAAAACGATAAAGTAACGGCTGGCATATATATAATATTATATATATATAAGTGATTGGCAAGATTTCAATATTTTACATGTACCATTGAAATCGTAATAATAATGAAGATCTTCCAAATCTCACATCTACGTATATGTAATATTGAGTAAGAAACTGATTAAAGAGGCAGTAAAGTCCTGATGCTAGAATATGTATTGCTGAAGTTTAGAATTATGTTGTCATATTATCTACATGCCTGTCTACTTTCTAAATCTTGGTTCTCTTGTTCTACTTTGCAACATTATTATTCTGTGATATTAAAAAAGATAAATGTGTGTTGTTGTGTGATGTGTTTGAAAAACAGAAAAGGGTTAAATGGTGCGCCGGTTATCCCCTACACATACAGCAAACTGCTCCCACAAACAGAGTAGTTTAGTGAAATGTGAAAAAGAAAGGTGTGTATGTGCGCTACACAGTAGGCACTAGGAGGTGTAGTAGCCCGCCCTAGTGTGGCAAATTGTTTGGAGTTGTTTGGAGTAGTTAATTGATACGTTAACTGAGACGTTAACCTTTTATAAATTCCTGTGAAAGCATCAATTTAAACATCAAGTAACTGGGTAATTAGACACAAGTCTAAATGGTGAAGAGAAAAAGAGAGCGCCTCATAGTGCAGATATCTCTAGACAGGTGGAAAGATTTAGTATAAACCAAAAGACAGGTACTCACAAGTGGAGTGGCACTTTTCGTTAAAAAAGTGCATACGAGCAGGCTGACATTCTCAGCAGTCAGCACGCTGACCAAAGCGATAAGGTGCTGGTCTCTCGGTGTCTCACGATCCAAGGACAAAATTCCCAAACTCTCCTTTGTTGGATGCCGTACTTGGTAAGGTGTTTGTTTATTTATTCCAGTTGGAATCGGAACCTCTTAAGCAGTAAACAGTGTGAACTGTTATAGGGCTGAAATATGTGTCTCTTTGCACAAGAAAATAAAACTCAATCCAGGCTGAGTAACTGGAAAAAAGGGGGTTTTATTTTTGGAGCTGATAACGCGTTTCTCGGCCATTAGCTCCTGGCCGTTTCATCAGATCAATTACATACATTGTTAACAGGTACATTTAAAAAGGTGTACATATCACCTGATTGGATAGGGCAGAACCAATAAGCATATTGGTAACATTGTTGCAAAGAGACGATTTTGTTAGACATTCTTCTAAGTGGCTGAATGGAATAATTTCTAAAAAATGTAACAACAATAACTAACTGATTAGATAAAAACATATGTCTATATAAAATATCAAATAGGAAATATTGTTAAAAACATATTAAAATTGTTTAGATAAGTTTATGTCCAAAAATATATATGTATTTTCTCGTAATATAAAAACAGGTTACTCGATTTTTGAGTGGGTTTTTTTCTTTCTGTCTTAATCGAAAGCGAAAAAAACGGAAAAAATGAAAAAGGCGAGAAAAGCGAAAAAAAATCTACAAATAACCCAGATTATTTTTGTTTGCTGAAAAAGATGTCTGCGCTATTTAAATATATATATTTACTTAACGTATTTGCCGATATCTGTGAGTATATTAAAAACTCAACAAGATAGGTTTATTCTAATTCAATAGGTGCTGGTTTTTTATCTTTGTTCCTTAATCCTAGAAGTAGATAGGGACTTAGTGTTTTGTCTTTTGGGAAGTTTTTATGTGAATGCTAAATATAGGCAAGGTTTGATAACACCTAGAACAAATGATTTTCTGCATGTTTATATCTTAGTATGATCTATAGAGAACGGTTATTTGTAATGATGTGATAGAGGATGAAAGTAATTATGGCTACCGATATATTTGTATATATGATATTAACATCTTATGTTCAGTATATGTAATGGACGTTGAAAATGCAAATGAGACAGATGTACTATTAATTAAAGGCAGCTAGATCTAAATTGGAGTTGAGGCCTGCTGGATACAAAGTTTTAAGTTTGTGTATCCAGAAAGTCTCACGTTGTCTGAGTGAGATCATTCTGTTATAGTCTGTGGAGGGGGGGATGAAGTCTATCGGATAAAATTTGAATATAGATGGGTTGCCCCCATGTTTGTGGAGGCAATGTTCAGGTATACTGTGTTTGATAGTGGTCTTTTTACAGTTCTTGCAATTGCGCCAATGTTCCCCCCAGCGTGTCCTAGCTTTCCTGGAGGTGCGACCCACGTATTGTACCCCACAAATGCATTCTAGGACATATATGACATAACTGGAGTTGCAATTGAAAAATCTAGTTATTTCAAAACTTTCTCCTGTTGAGAATGATTTAAAAGTTTTTTTACCTGAAGTAATATATTTACATGTTTGGCATCTCTTCATGCCACATTTATATATTCCCACCTGTTTTAGAAAAGGGTTTGCTTTTTTTAGTTTCGGATTAGAAACTGTATGTTTTACTTTTTTACTGGGGGCCAATTTACTTCTTAATGTGGGCGCTCTGGTATACACAATTCGGGGTTGTTCTGATAATAATGGTTTTAGAATTGGGTCTCTACATACTATGTGCCAGTGTTTGTTCAAAATATGTTGAATTTGTCGATAATTGTTATTGTACTGGGTTATGAAAAGAGGATCTAACTGTAAGGTGTTATTGATATTGCTTTTCCCGGATTTCTTCTCTAGAAGGGTGTTTCTATCTAATGATCTAGCTTTGTTTAAACAGTCATCTAGGAGTTTTTTTGGGTATCCTTTGTCAATAAATCTCTCATATATGATGTTACTCTGTTGTTCGAAGGTTTCTAGGTGTGAGCAATTTCGTTTAATCCTTTCGAATTGGCTATAAGGAATATTTGCTAGCCATTTTTTATGGTGGTTGCTAGTGAAATTGAGATAGCTATTGCTATCCACATTTTTGAAAAAAGTTTTTGAACAAAAAATACCCTCATTATCCCAACTTAAAGATAGATCTAGGAAATCTATTGTTTTTTCATGTATAACTGATGTAAAATTAAGACCCATTTGATTCTCATTGAGCGATGCAACAAAAGCTGTAGCTGATGTTTGATCCCCTCTCCATAGAAAGATAAGATCATCTATATAACGGCCATAGAACACCAGACTCGCCCCCATTGAGGAATTATAGATGTAGTTTTCCTCGAACATGCCCATAAACAAATTGGCAAAACTGGGGGTGAATCTGGTGCCCATGGCCGTTCCCTTGATCTGTAGGAAAAAGGAGTCTTGATACATAAAATAGTTGTGATGAAGAATGTATTCGATACATTCTAAAGTAAATTCTTTCTGTGTATTAGGCATATACTGATCTCTCTCGAGAAAGAGTGAAATGGCTTTTAGACCTAAATGGTGTTTGATGTTGGAATATAGTGCTCCAACATCACAGGAGATCCAAAGAAGGTCTCCTGTGTTAGTATGATATTTCAATTTGTTCAAAAGATCTGTGCTGTCTTTAATGTAGGACGGTAAACCAATAACATATTTTTGTAACAAAAGATCAATATAATAGGATAAATTATAAGTCAGATTATCAATACCTGCGATGATGGGGCGCCCTGGGGGATTTTCTAAATTTTTGTGTATTTTCGGGAGGTGATAGTAGTGTGCTATACTTGGATTCGTTACTTTAAGAAAAAGTTTTTCGTCTTTATTGAGGATTTTCTGGTCTATTCCTTTCTGTATTAATCTCTGGTAGCTTTTGAGAAATTGCTCAGTGGGATCTTGTTTAAGAATTCTATAATAATTGGCATCCTTTAGAATTCTATCAGCTTCTTTTAGATAATCAGAAATATTTTGAATAATGATGCCTCCTCCCTTGTCAGCATCACGTATAATGATGTTGGGATTGTTAGATAGGGAGTGGATAGCTTGTTTCTCTTGTAAATTAATATAAATTTTCTTTTTTGCGTTTTTTCGTGTTAACTTCTCAAAATCTTCCAGAACCATACTTTGATAAATCTCTATGTATTGATTAGATCCTAACACAGGTGAGAAGGATGATTTTGTTTTAACACTTGTGTGTATAAAGCCTTCATATAGATGTGTAGCTAGATTGTCTATTCAACTGGTAATGGTGGGTGTATTGTTCTTGCATTCCATGTTGTCTGTAAGTATACATAGTGTATCTGTGTTTTGCAGGTTTTGTTTTTTTAAGGTTTTTGATGTGAAATATTTTTGTAATGAAAGTTTTCTTGTAAATCGGTTAAGATCAACAAAAAGGTTAAACAGTTTGTGTGGATTTGGTGGGCAGAAAGATAATCCTTTTTGTAAAACTCTTTTTTCATTGGTTGTGAGTGTGTGGGAAGATAGATTAAAGATCCCTTTCTCTAGTTTTTGTAATTTCTTTTTCTTGGAGGTAAGGCCTCTGCCTCTTGAGTCTCGTGATCTATGTATAGGGGTCTTTTTCTTGAATTTTGATCTTCTAGGGGAATTCAGCAATGTTGTGGGGCATTCTCTAAAAAAGAAGTTGAAGATGTAGCCATAATTACTTTCATCCTCTATCACATCATTAAAAATAACCGTTCTCTATAGATCATACTAAGATATAAACATGCAGAAAATCATTTGTTCTAGGCGTTATCAAACCTTGCCTATATTTAGCATTCACATAAAAACTTCCCAAAAGACAAAACACTAAGTCCCTATCTACTTCTAGGATTAAGGAACAAAGATAAAAAACCAGCACCTATTGAATTAGAATAAACCTATCTTGTTGAGTTTTTAATATACTCACAGATATCGGCAAATACGTTAAGTAAATATATATATTTAAATAGCGCAGACATCTTTTTCAGCAAACAAAAATAATCTGGGTTATTTGTAGATTTTTTTTCGCTTTTCTCGCCTTTTTCATTTTTTCCATTTTTTTCGCTTTCGATTAAGACAGAAAGAAAAAAACCCACTCAAAAATCGAGTAACCTGTTTTTATATTACGAGAAAATACATATATATTTTTGGACATAAACTTATCTAAACAATTTTAATATGTTTTTAACAATATTTCCTATTTGATATTAGGAGCTAACGGCCGAGAAACGCGTTATCAGCTCCAAAAATAAAACCCCCTTTTTTCCAGTTACTCAGCCTGGATTGAGTTTTATTTTCTTGTGCAAAGAGACGCATATTTCAGCCCTATAACAGTTCACACTGTTTACTGCTTAAGAGGTTCCGATTCCAACTGGAATAAATAAACAAACACCTTACCAAGTACGGCATCCAACAAAGGAGAGTTTGGGAATTTTGTCCTTGGATCGTGAGACACCGAGAGACCAGCACCTTATCGCTTTGGTCAGCGTGCTGACTGCTGAGAATGTCAGCCTGCTCGTATGCACTTTTTTAACGAAAAGTGCCACTCCACTTGTGAGTACCTGTCTTTTGGTTTATACTAAATCTTTCCACCTGTCTAGAGATATCTGCACTATGAGGCGCTCTCTTTTTCTCTTCACCATTTAGATTTCTGACTCACCGACAGCACCAAGAGAAGCAGCCTCGCCGCACGGATTTCGCCTGTTTGATTGATTGAACTTTCATAAGACTTTTATCTTATTTTTGGCATCACTGATGGACACTTTTGGGTTTGCATTAGTTTATAATTATTAATCATCGTTTTTTTCACTTGACCATTTACCTTTATTTTTATGTTATAAATTATATCACATCACCAAGTTATATAAGCACTACCATTATTATTATCAATTCCACTATATTCTACCTCAGAATCACTTACCAGTCTGAGACATAACACAAACACCACCTTAGCATTGAAACATTTCTGTTTATTTATAACAAATATTCTGCCACACAGATACACACTTTTTTCCACAGATTTTTTCCAAATATATTTTTTCAGTACTCAGCAACATATCTTTTCTCTAAGAAATTTTCTATATGGCGCCCCCTATCTATATTCAATAATATATATTTCAATTAGACACAAGTCGCCTACTAACAAGCTACGATTGTTCAATTCTAAGAACAACATTTCCACCATATTAATAAGCTAATAAGCTACTAAGAAACAAATAAACTGTGCAAGCAATCTTCAAGTAAACAGTCTACAATTAAGAAAACTGTTCTCCCCAAAAAGTAAAGAAACCATGTGTAATATTTGGGAGATTTAAGGTGGATATAGATGAGCATCCATTTAAGGTGGAATTTATGATTTTTATATATCATATCCGTTTCTAATATCGAAGTATTTTTTAGAATTTTAAAATAAATATGACTGGTCATATCTCATAAATTGTTGTAGAATTATATTGCAGTATTTTATATGTATGAATGTATATTTCAGCAATAAGTGACCAAAAAAGGGAGCTTTTTCTGTCGACTATATAGTGAAATTTTATAAACAATAAACATTGATATTTTTTATATAAATAAGTTGCAACATAGTTTGTTTTGCCTAACAATTCTTATTAAGAATTTTTAACTGTTGTGTGATGTGTGTTATGTACATATACAGGGAGTGCAGAATTATTAGGCAAATGAGTATTTTGACCACATCATCCTCTTTATGCATGTTGTCTTACTCCAAGCTGTATAGGCTCGAAAGCCTACTACCAATTAAGCATATTAGGTGATGTGCATCTCTGTAATGAGAAGGGGTGTGGTCTAATGACATCAACACCCTATATCAGGTGTGCATAATTATTAGGCAACTTCCTTTCCTTTGGCAAAATGGGTCAAAAGAAGGACTTGACAGGCTCAGAAAAGTCAAAAATAGTGAGATATCTTGCAGAGGGATGCAGCACTCTTAAAATTGCAAAGCTTCTGAAGCGTGATCATCGATCAATCAAGCGTTTCATTCAAAATAGTCAACAGGGTCGCAAGAAGCGTGTGGAAAAACCAAGGCGCAAAATAACTGCCCATGAACTGAGAAAAGTCAAGCGTGCAGCTGCCAAGATGCCACTTGCCACTAGTTTGGCCATATTTCAGAGCTGCAACATCACTGGAGTGCCCAAAAGCACAAGGTGTGCAATAATCAGAGACATGGCCAAGGTAAGAAAGGCTGAAAGACGACCACCACTGAACAAGACACACAAGCTGAAACGTCAAGACTGGGCCAAGAAATATCTCAAGACTGATTTTTCTAAGGTTTTATGGACTGATGAAATGAGAGTGAGTCTTGATGGTCCAGATGGATGGGCCCGTGGCTGGATTGGTAAAGGGCAGAGAGCTCCAGTCCGACTCAGATGCCAGCAAGGTGGAGGTGGAGTACTGGTTTGGGCTGGTATCATCAAAGATGAGCTTGTGGGGCCTTTTCGGGTTGAGGATGGAGTCAAGCTCAACTCCCAGTCCTACTGCCAGTTTCTGGAAGACACCTTCTTCAAGCAGTGGTACAGGAAGACATCTGCATCCTTCAAGAAAAACATGATTTTCATGCAGGACAATGCTCCATCACACGCTTCCAAGTACTCCACAGCGTGGCTGGCAAGAAAGGGTATAAAAGAAGAAAATCTAATGACATGGCCTCCTTGTTCACCTGATCTGAACCCCATTGAGAACCTGTGGTCCATCCTCAAATGTGAGATTTACAAGGAGGGAAAACAGTACACCTCTCTGAACAGTGTCTGGGAGGCTGTGGTTGCCTGTGGTTGCTGCTGCACGCAATGTTGATGGTGAACAGATCAAAACACTGACAGAATCCATGGATGGCATGCTTTTGAGTGTCCTTGCAAAGAAAGGTGGCTATATTGGTCACTGATTTGTTTTTGTTTTGTTTTTGAATGTCAGAAATGTATATTTGTGAATGTTGAGATGTTATATTGGTTTCACTGGTAAAAATAAATAATTGAAATGGGTATATATTTGTTTTTTGTTAAGTTGCCTAATAATTATGCACAGTAATAGTCACCTGCACACACAGATATCCCCCTAAAATAGTTATAACTAAAAACAAACTAAAAACTACTTCCAAAACTATTCAGCTTTGATATTAATGAGTTTTTTGGGTTCATTGAGAACATGGTTGTTGTTCAATAATAAAATTAATCCTCAAAAATACAACTTGCCTAATAATTCTGCACTCCCTGTATGTATGTATTGTAACTATCTCCCACATATATTCATTTATATAAAGCAGTATAGCATTGTTGTTCCTTCAATAAAAGTAACAACTAGAAAATGATCTAATGATATATTCAAATTATAGGAAATTCCTAATGGTATATTATATTTAAATACTGATCTTAAAGGGACACTAAAGCCATAATTTATCTTTCATAATTCAGACATAGAATACAGTTTTAAATAACATTCCAATGTACTTTTATGATCTAAATAGGTTCATTGTTTATATATCCTTTCTTGAAGAAATAGCAATGCACATGGGTGAGCCAATCACATAAGGCATCTATGTGCAGCCACCAATCATCATCTACTGAGCCTATCTAGATATGCTATTCATCAAAGTATATGAAGAGAATACATCAAATGATATGATAGACATAAATGAGAAAACTGTTTAAAATCGCCTACTATATCTGAATCATGAAATCTAAAAATGTTTTTTTATGTCCGTTTAAATATGCGTTATTTCTTGAAAATGATTTCCTATTTGTGATGATACAATTGATCGGGATTTATAGTTGATGTAATGTAATTTCCTAAAAGATTTACCTTGTACTGATGTTCACACATGTAAAAACACATAACTACAGTGCCAAATAGTATATTTTGTGATCTATTTGTCATTGCGGGACCTACGCAAGAATAAATGAATTAGCGCACCCAGTATTACGAGTTTAAAAAGAGAAAATTATTGCATGCGTTACGGTTCAAGTATGTCTATGGGTTGTGTGCATTTTTCTAACACCCGAGATCAATTTATTGTACAGTGTTTGAGTTTAATTGTACTTGGTATAATATTATAGTGATTAATGAAGGTTTTTGGTTATGATATATCAATAACTACTAGTTTTGGATAGCGTTATGGAGTTGTGCGAAGATTTGTTGCGCTATGGTGGTTTTTTCAAACTTGTAATGGCTGCGTTATGGAAATTGATGTGTTATGGGTCAAAACGCTACAATTTGAGTCATAACGCACAACTCATAATCTAGCTGTAAGTTTTTATTGGCAGGGTAGCCTACACCTTAAGGGATTACTGCTCATTCTATTAGATCAATTGCCATTACATGGCCTTTTAGGAATGAGGTTTCAGTTGTCTTCAGCTTTGCAAGGCAGCTATTTTTTTTTAATTTCTACCATTTTGGTATTTTTTGCTTTTTCTGAGGCTGCTTTTGGTAGAAAATTCCTTCAGGTAGTTGTCTCAGGATGATTATTTGCCTGTTGATTATTTTTTCATTGCATGTTTTTTGCCCTTTTTGGGTTTTATTCAGGTTGTGGATTAAGTCTTTAAGTGAACAAATATGTTTCTTAAATCCCCCCCTTTATGTTTCATTACTTGTTGGCTCCAATGCTTGGGTATTATTTCCGAGAAGTAATGGATCCTGGACTCTCACCTCCTGTTAGAAAAAATTATAATTTATACTTACCTGATAAATTCATTTTTTATAGAGGTGAGAGTCCCCACCTTGTGTTTTGCTGGTGTTGTTTTTTTCTTATGCGCATCTTATTTCCCTGCTCCTATTTGTTTGCTCTTGATTCTTCTCCTACCTCTTTGGCTTGTCAATTTGTGAGACTCAGTTGCGAGTCAGGTGGGATAGAGTTCCTTGGATTTGAGAATCTTTGCCTCCTCCTAGTGGTAGGGAAGAGTAACTCCCAGGAGTAATGGATTGTGGACTCTCACCACCATGAAATAAATACATTTATCAGCTAAGCACAAATTATGTTTTTTGCATATATTAAAGTGTACTTTTTATAAAAGGAGTTTTATTTACTTTTTTTTTGTTTTGTTTTTATTAAATATGTTCTGTTATGTTTTGAAGTAGTTTGTGTGTTACCTCTATAATTCACAGGGGAATTCATAACACAGAGAGATAAATAGACTTGCAGATGTGATGTTTTAAAGATAGGTGCAAATCTTTATGAATTCTGCAATGTTTCAAACTGCAGGGTTGCATCAAGTTTTTTTACTGCAGGATATTAGTTTTGCTAATGGGTTTTACAGGATCTTGGTCAACAACAACCAGTAATAACCAGATATTCACATAATTACATCTAAAAAAATTACATCCCAAGAAAATTACATCCTAATAAGTTTTGAACTCACAAAAAAATGTAATTACTTGCGTGCAATTTTAAACTGCTTTCTAATTCGATTATATTTTCTAATTTGCTTCAGTCTCTTGGGGCCCGATCCGATATGCAGTGTCGCCCGCAATAGCCGGCGACGCCAAATTTTGCGCTGGTTTGGTATCCTATATACGGCGTAACATAGAAGTTACGCTCATATATTTCACCCTTCGGCCGTAGTTTTTTGGCCCATAGAGTGATATACCAAACCCGCACAGTTTGGTATCCAATATACAGCGTAAGAACTTATGTGGCGAAAACTGAGAAATCTTACTCCATTTTCACCTCGCCACAAAATGCAGGCGTAGTAAGCCTTACGCTGAGTATTGGAGCCCCGTAACTCCTTAAACTGCCTGCAAAATAAAACTTAACACCTAACGCATGCGCAATGTCTCTCTACCTGTCAACCGCAATCCCCCGCCGCAATCCCTAATAAAGTGTTTAACCCCTAAACCGCCGCTCCCGGACCCCACCGCCACCTACATTATATGTATTACCCCCTAATCTGACCCCCCTACACCGCTGCCACCTATATTAAATTCATTACCCCCTAATCTGAGCCCCCTACACCGCCGCCAGCTACATTAAATATATTAACCCCTAATCTGATCCCCCTACACTACCGCCACCTATATTAAATATATTAACCACTAAACCTTAGTCTAACCCTAACACCCCCTAACTTAATTATTATTTAAATAAATCTAAATAATATTAATATTATTAACTAAATTATTCCTATTTAAAACTAAATACTTACCTATAAAATAAACCCTAAGATAGCTACAATATAATTAATAATTACATTGTAGCTATTTTAGGGTTTATATTTATTTTACAGGTAACTTTGTATTTATTTTCACTAGGTATAATAGCTATTAAATAGTTAATAACTATTTAATAGCTACCTAGTTAAAATAATTACCAAATTACCTGTAAAATAAATTCTAGCCTAAGTTACCATTACACCTAACACTACACTATCAATAAATTAATTAAATAAACTACAATTATCTCAACTAAAATACAATTAAATACACTAAACTATATTACAAAAAAAACACTAAATTACAAAAGCTAATTACACCTAATCTAAGCCCCCTAATAAAATAAAAAAGCCCCCCAAAATAATAAAATTTCCCTACCCTAAACTAAATTACAAAAGAATTCAGCTCTATTGTGGGGCATTGCCCCAAAGTAATCAGCTCTTTTACCTGTAAAAAAAAGAACAACCCGCCCCACATTACAACCCACAACCCACACACCCCTACTCTAAAACCCACCCCATCCCCCCTTAAAAAAACCTATGTCTAACCCCCAAGTGGTCCTTACCTGTCCTGAAGAACGGCGGAGAAGGTCCCGTTCGAGGGGGAGAAGTCTTTTTCCAAGCGGCAACCTTTTCTTCTTCCAGGAACCAGCCGGCGCGGAGTGGGGGAGTTGAAGACCGATGACCGCGGAGCTGAAGACCGTCCAATCTGGAACTGAAGACCGGCAATGCTGGAACTAAAGATCGGCGACGCTGGAACTGAAGACCGGAGCCATGGAGCGTGGAGGATCCTCTTCATACGATCTCCGCCGTACACTGAATAGGAATTCAAGGTACGCAATTAAAAATGGCGTCCCTTGAATTCCTATTGGCTGATTTGAGCCTTCAAATTCAAATCAGCCAATCGGGTGAGAGCTACTGTAATTCTATTGGCTGATTTGAATAGCCAATAGAATAAGAGCTACTGACATTCTATTGGCTGATTTGAATAGCCAATAGAATGTCAGTAGCTCTTATTTTTTTTATTATTTTGGGGGGCTTTTTTATTTTATTAGGGGGCTTAGATGAGGTGTAATTAGCATAAAATTCTTGTAATCTTTTTTTATTTTTTGTAATTTAGTGTTTGTTTGTTTTTTGTAACATAGTTTAGTGTATTTAATTGTATTTTAGTTGAGATAATTGTAGTTTATTTAATTAATTTATTGATAGTGTAGTGTTAGGTGGAATGGTAACTTAGGTTAGGATTTATTTTACAGGTAATTTGGTAATTATTTTAACTAGGTAGCTATTAAATAGTTATTAACTATTTAATAGCTATTGTACCTAGTTAAAATAAATACAAAGTTACCTGTAAAATAAATATAAACCCTAAAATAGCTAAAATGTAATTATTAATTATATTGTAGCTATCTTATGGTTTATTTTATAGGTAAGTATTTAGTTTTAAATAGGAATAATTTAGTTAATAATATTAATATTATTTAGATTTATTTAAATAATAATTAAGTTAGGGGGTGTTAGGGTTAGACTTAGGTTTAGTGGTTAATATATTTAATATAGGTGGTGGCGGTGTAGGGGGATTAGATTAGGGGTTAATAAATTTAATATAGGTGGCGGCGGTGTAGGGGGATCAGATTAAGGGTTAATATATTTAATATAGGTGGCGGCGGTGTAGGGGGATTAGATTAGGGGTTAATACATTTAATATAGGTGGCAGCGGTGTAGGGGGATCATATTAGTGGGTGATATATTTAAAATAGGTGGCGGCGGTGTAGGGGGATTAGATTAGGGGTTAATATATTTAATATAGGTGGCGGCGGTGTAGGGGGCTCAGATTAGGGGGTAATACATATAATATAGGTGGCGGCGGTGTAGGGGGCTCAGATTAGGGGGTAAAACATATAATATAGGTGGCGGCAGTGTAGGGGGGTCAGATTAGGGGGTAATACATATAATATAGGAGGCGGAGGGGTCCGTGAGCGGCGGTTTAGGGGTTAATACATTTATTGCTAGGAGTGAGAGGGGGGATTGCGGATAGAGGGGTATACATGTCGGGCTATTTTTGGGAGGCGTGTTAGACAGTTACGGCAGATTTTATACTTTTCCAGAAATTTGTACTTACGCTTATTTCTGGACATCGCTAGTTTGTCCGACTTACGGCACTTTAGCAACTGTCGGCGCCGTATATGTGATAGCTCGATGTGCAAGGTCAAACTAAGGGCGGCGCAGGTTTCCACGCTTGCGCCAAAACCTGCACCGTATATCGGATAGCGCCCCTGGTATCCTTTGTTGAAAAGCGTACCTAGGTAGCCTGAGGAGCAGAGGTGCACTACTGGGAGCAGGCTGCTGATTGGTGACTTCAAATATATATGCCTTGTGTCATTGGTTTTACTGATGTGTTTAGTTAGTTCCCAGTAGAGCAATATTTCTCCTTCTAAAAATATCAAAAGACTGACGCAAATTTGATAATGGCCTAGATTTAGAGTTTTGTCGGTAAAGACCCGCGTAGCTAACGCAGCTTTTTTTCCTACCACTGCTTCCAAACAACGCTGGTATTTAGAGTTGTCTGAAGGGCTGCGTTAGGCTCCAAAAAGGGTGCGCTGAGCCGAATTTATCGCCACTTCAACCCTCAATACCAGCGTGGCTTACGGTAGCGGTAAGCTGGAAAAATGTGCTTGTGCACAATTCCCCCATAGGAAACAATGGGGCAGTTTGGGATGAAAAAAAACCTAACACCTGCAAAAAAGCAGCGTTAAGCTCCCAACGCAGCCCCATTGTTTCCTATAGGAAACACTTCTAAGTCTGCACCTAACACCCCAACATGAACCCCGAGTCTAAACACCCCTAACCTTATACTTATTAAACCCTAATCTGCCGACCCCGCTATCGCTGATACCTGCATTACACTGTTAACCCCTAATCTGCCGCTCCGGACACCGTCGCCACCTACATTATCCCTATGAACCCCTAATCTGCTGCCCCCAACATCGCCGACACCTACATAATATTTATTAACCCCTAATCTTCCCTCCCCCAATGTCGCCGCTACCTTACCTACACTTATTAACCCCTAATCTGCCGACCGGACCTCGTCGCCACTATAATAAATGTATTAACCCCTAAACCGCCGCACTCCCGCCTCGCAAACACTATAATAAATAGTATTAACCCCTAATCTGCCCTCCCTAACATCGCCGCCACCTAACTTCAAGTATTAAACCCTAATCTGCCGACCGGACCTCGCCGCTACTATAATAAATGTATTAACCCCTAAAGCTAAGTCTAACCCTAACCCTAACACCCCCCCCTAAATTAAATATAATTTTAATCTAATGAAATAAATTAAATCTTATTAACTAAAGTATTCCTATTTAAAACTAAATACCTGTAAAATAAACCCTAATATAGCTACAATATAATGAATAATTATATTGTAGCTATTTTAGGATTTATATTTATTTTACAGGCAACTTTGTATTTATTTTAACTAGGTACAATAGCTATTAAATAGTTATTTACTATTAAATAGCTACCTAGTTAAAATAATTACAAAATTACCTGTAAAATAAATCATAACCTAAGTTACAATTTAACCTAACACTACACTATCAATAAATTAATTAAATAAATTACCTACAATTACATACAATTAAATAAACTAAACTAAATTATTAAAAAAAAAACACTAAATTACAAAAAATAATAAAAGATTACAAGAATATTAGGCTACTTACACCTACTCTAAGCCCACTAATAAAATAAAAAAGCCCCCCAAAATAATAAAGGTCCCTACCCTATTCTAAATTAAAAAGTAATCAGCTCTTTTACCAGCCCCTAAAATGGCTTTTTGCGGGGCATGCCCCAAAGTAATCAGCTCTTTTGCCTGAAAAAAATACAACCCCCCCAACATTAAAACCCACCACCCACATACCACTACTCTAACCCAAACCCCCCTTAAATAAACCTAACACTACCCCCATGAAGATCTCCCTACCTTGAGTCGTCTTCACCCAGCCGGGCCGAAGTCTTCATCCGATGGGGCAGAAGAGGACATCCAGACCGGCAGAAGTCTTCATCCTATACGGGCAGAAGAGGACATCCGGACCGGCAGACATCTTCATCCAAGCGGCATCTTCTATCTTCATCCATCCGGAGAGGAGCCATCTTCTTTCCAGCCGACGCGGATCCATCCTCTTCAACCGATGCCTACTCGCCGAATGAAGGTTCCTTTAAATGACGTCATCCAAGATGGCGTCCCTCGAATTCCGATTGCCTGATAGGATTCTATCAGCCAATCGGAATTAAGGTAGGAAAAATCTGATTGGCTGATCCAATCAGGCAATCAGATTGAGCTTGCATTCTATTGGCTGATCGGAACAGCCAATAGAATGCGAGGTCAATCTGACTGGCTGATTGGATCAGCCAATCGGATTGAACTTGAATCTGATTGGCAGATTCAATCAGCCAATCAGATTTTTCCTACCTTAATTCCGATTGACTGATAGAATCCTATCAGCCAATCGGAATTCGAGGGACGCCATCTTGGATGACGTCATTTAAAGGAACCTTCATTCGGCGAGTAGGATGGATGAAGATAGAAGATGCCGCTTGGATGAAGATGTCTGTCGGTCCGGATGTCCTCTTCTGCCCGGATAGGATGAAGACTTCGGCCCGGAGATCTTCAGGGGGGTAGTGTTAGGTTTATTTAAGGGGGGTTGGGGTTAGAGTAGGGGTATGTGGGTGGTGGGTTTTAATGTTGGGGGGGTTGTATTTTTTTTTACAGGCAAAAGAGCTGATTACTTTGGGGCATGCCCCGCAAAAAACCCTTTTAAGGGCTGGTAAAGGAGCTGATTACTTTTTAATTTAGAATAGGGTAGGGACCTTTATTATTTTGGGGGGCTTTTTTATTTTATTAGGGGGATTAGAGTAGGTGTAATTAGCCTAATATTCTTGTAATCTTTTTTTATTTTTTGTAATTTAGTGTTTTGTTTTGTTTTTTAATTTAGTTTAGTTTATTTAATTGTATGTAATTGTAGGTAATTTATTTAATTAATTTATTGATAGTGTAGTGTTAGGTTTAATTGTAACTTAGGTTAGGATTTATTTTACAGGTAATTTTGTAATTATTTTAACTAGGTAGCTATTAAATAGTAAACAACTATTTAATAGCTATTGTACCTTGTTAAAATAAATACAAAGTTGCCTGTAAAATAAATATAAATCCTAAAATAGCTACAATATAATTATTATTTATATTGTAGCTATATTAGGGTTTATTTTACAGGTAAGTATTTAGCTTTAAATAGGATTAATTTATTTAATAAGATTTAATTTATTTAGTTAGATTAAAATTATATTTAACTTAGGGGGGTGTTAGGGTTAGGGTTAGACTTAGCTTTAGGGGTAATACATTTATTATAGTAGCGGCGAGGTCCGGTCGGCAGATTAGGAGTTAATACTTGAAGTTAGGTGGCGGCGATGTTAGGAAGGGCAGATTAGGGGTTAATACTATTTATTATAGTGTTTGCGAGGCAGGAGTGCGGCGGTTTAGGGGTTAATACATTTATTATAGTGGCGGCGAGGTCCGGTCGGCAGATTAGGGGTTAATAAGTGTAGGTAAGGTAGCGGCGATTTGGGGGGGGGGCAGATTAGGGCTTAATAAATATTATGTAGGTGTCAGCGATGTTAGGGGCAGCAGATTAGGGGTTCATAGGGATAATGTAGGTAGCGGCGATGTGCGGTCGGCAGATTAGGGGTTAAAAATATTTATTATAGTGGGGGCGATGTGGGGTTACCTTGGTTTAGGGGTACATAGGTAGTTTATGGGTGTTAGTGTACTTTAGAGCACTGTAGTTAAGATCTTTATATACCGGCGTTAGCCCATAAAGCTCTTAACTACAGCCTTTCCATGGGCGGTAGGAGTCTTGTCGGTAGAGGGTCTACCGCTCACTTCAGCCAAGACTCTAAATACCAGCGTTAGGAAGAGCCCATTGAAAAGATAGGATACGCAATTGGCATAAGGGGATCTGCGGTATGGAAAAGGCGCAGCTTGAAAGTGAGCGTTAGACCCTTTCCTGCCTGACTCTAAATACCAGCGGGCGGCCAAAAGCAGTGCTAGGACCCCTTAACGCTGCTTTTGACGGCTAACGCAGAACTCTAAATCTAGGCGAATAGAAGTAAAATAGAAAGTTGTTTAAAATTGTGTGTTCCATGTGAATAATAAAATAACCTTTTTGGGTTTCATGTCCTAAAAGACTAGATCAAACCATGGAAATCTTTGCTTGAGGAGTGACTGCCTATACAGTAGATAACATATAAAAGGACTTAGATATATTTTTGTCTAAAACTAGAATCCAGTGTTATGACTGATTGTGTTAAATGGGTAGACAGAAAGGTGCTGTCAGTATACTTGGCAAGATTTTTTTTTAAGATATAAAAAAGGATCTGTAAAGAATGAGCTGGGTGAACTTAAAATATTTCATCTGTCTCAGGGCTAGATTATGAGGGGCTAACTAAAAGTTGCACGCAAGCGATATCGGGTTTATCACGACTGTTAAAATAAAGGAAACACGTTCGTGAAGGGTTAGCGAGACTTTAGAGCTTTGGTTAACTGTTAAGCTTGAATAAAAAATTGCGGTCTCTACAAAGGGCTTTAACATAGAGATACATACATATTTACAGACATATATACACATATATACACATATAAACACATAAATACATATGTAGATATATATATATAGTGCATTGGAGCCCTTTGCTGTTAAAAGGATAGAATACCCCAAAATTTTATTTCATGAATTGGATAAAACATACAATTTTAAATAACTTTCCAATTTACTTCTATTATCAAATTTGCTTCATTCTTTTGTTATCCTTTGCTGAAGGAACAGCAGTGCACTACTGTCTGATTGCTAAACACATCTAGTTAGCCAATCACAAGAGACAAATGTTTGCAGGCACCTATCAGCAGCCAGCTCCCACTAGTGTAGGATATGTGAGTATTCGTTTTTAACAAGGGATACCAAAAGAATGAAGCACATTTGAAAGTAGAAGTGAATTTAAAAATATATTAACATTGCATGCTCTATATGAATCATTCAATTTTAACTTTGACTACCCTATCCCTTTAAGTAGCTGAATACATGTAAAATTATGTTTATGCACTATTCATATTTTATAAAGTGTTTAACTGTGTTTGTACTATAAATATTTCACATTCTAATGTTCTTCACATAGGGGAATATATATATATATATATATATATATATATATATATATATAATCATATATATTTCATGTCAGGTTAGTGCACTTGAGAAAATGTGATCGGATTTGCGCACAAGTAGGGTGTTAGTTTTTTTTTTTCACTTTTCGTGATCCATTGAAGTCTATGGGGAAATACGTTAATGCGATAGCAACTTGTAATACACACGGTATCTGAAGCGCAGAAAAAGCCAAAGTCAAGTGCAGTTAGTGTGCGAGTGGGAACGATAATTAGCGATCTACGCATAATCTAAAATTCTGGCAGTCAGGATATTTCTTTTTCAGTTTTAAGCATGGGATAAGAATAAGATTATGGCCCCTATTTATCAACCTGTCAACTTACTTGCATTCGCCGGCACAATTACGCTCACCTAAGATCGCCTAACATCGCTGCCGCGGACCTGAATACGTTCTCCAAAGTTACCAAAAAAGCTGTCAAAAAGCTGCGCACCAAGTATGGGGCGATGAGCAGCGGACTGTTGTTAACTAACAGTCATCAATCTCGCTGCTCTTCGGCTTTTTCCCAGCTTTATTGGTATACTGTCACTAAACACCCACTCTATACTAAACTGTTTAGCCCCTATCCCACCACTCCCGGACACCGCCGCAACTAAATAAAGTTATCAACCCCTAAACCGCCACTCCCGGAGCCCACCGCCACCTACATTATACTTATTAACCCCTAATCTGCCGCCCCCTACACCGCCGTCACTTACATTATGTTATTAACCCCTAATCTGCCCTCCTACACCGATTCCACCTAAATAACACTTATTAACCCCTAATCTGCGGTCCCCTACTCCGCCTCCACCTACATTATGTTATTAACCCCTAATCTGCCCCCCCTACACCACCGCCACCTACATAACACTTATTAACCCCTAATCTGCTGTCCCCAATGTCGCCGCCACTATATTAAATTTATTAACCTCTAAACCTAAGTCTAACCCTAACACCCCCTAACTTAAATCTCATATAAATAAATATAAATACAATTACTATCATGAACTAAATTATTCCTATTTAAAACTAAATAGTTACCTATAAAATAAACCCTAAGCTAGCTACAATATAACTAATAGTTACATTGTATCTAACTTAGGGTTTATTTTTATTTTACAGGCAAGTTTGTATTTATTTTAACTAGGTAGAATAGTTACTAAATAGTTATTAACTATTTAATAACTACCTAGCTAAAATAAATACAAAAGTACCTGTAAAATAAAACCTAAGTTACAAGAACACCTAACACTACACTATAATGAAATAAATTAACTAAATTAAATACAATAACCTAAATTAAATTAAATTATCTAAAGAACAAAAAAAACACTAAATTACAGAAAAAAATAAACAAATTACAGAAATTGAAACTAATTACACTTAATCTTATAGCACTATCAAAATAAAAAAGCCCTCCGAAAATAAAATTAAAAACCTACCCTAAACTAAACTACCAATAGCCCTTAAAGGGCCTTTTGCGGGGCATTGCCCCAAAGTAAGCAGCTCTTTTTACCTGTAAAAAAAAATACAAACAACCCCCCCAACAATAAAACCCATCACCCACACAACCAACCCCCCCTAAAAAATACTAACTAAAAAAACCTAAGCTCCCCATTGCCCTGAAAAGGGCATTTGGATGGGCATTGCCCTTAAAAGGGCAGTTAGCTTTTTTGCAGCCAGAAGCCCTAACCTAAAAATAAAACCCACCCAATACACCCTTAAAAAAACCTAACAATAACCCCTTGAAGATCGACTTACCAGGAGACGTCTTCATCCAAGCCGGGCAGAAGTGGTCCTCCAGACAGGCAGAAGTCATCATCCAAGCCGGGCAGAAGTGGTCCTCCAGACGGGCAGAAGTATTCATCCAGACGGCATCTTCTATCTTCATCCATCCAGCGCGGAGCGGTCCATCTTCAAGACATCCGACGCGGAGCATCCTCTTCGGCTGACAACTGCATGACGAATGAAGGTTCCTTTAAGTGATGTCATCCAAGATGGCGTCCTTAGATTCGGATTGGCTGATAGAATTCTATCAGCCAATCGGAATTAAGGTAGAAAAATATCCTATTGGCTGATGCAATCAGCCAATAGGATTGAACTTCAATCCAATTGGCTGATTGGAACAGCCAATAGAATTGAGCTTGCATTCTATTGGCTGTTCCAATCAGCCAATAGGATTGAAGTTCAATCCTATTGGCTGATTGCATCAGCCAATAGGATTTTTTCTACCTTAATTCCGATTGGCTGATAGAATTCTATCAGCCAATCGGAATCTAAGGGACGCCATCTTGGATGACGTCACTTAAAGGAACCTTCATTCGTTGGGTAGTCGGCGGCCGAAGAGGATGCTCCGTGTCGGATGTCTTGAAGATGGACCCGCTCCACGCTGAAAGGATGAAGATAGAAGATGCCGTCTGGATGAAGACTTCTGCCCGTCTGGAGAACCACTTCGCCCGGCTTGGATGAAGACTTCTCCCGGCTTCGTTGAGGTCTTCTGCCTGGCTTGGATGAAGACGTCTCCTGGTAAGTCGATCTTCAAAGGGTTAGTGTTATGTTTTTTTAAGGGTGTATTGGGTGGGTTTTATTTTTAGGTTAGGGCTTTGGGCTGCAAAAGAGCTAACTGCCCTTTTAAGGGCAATGCCCATCCAAATGCCCTTTTCAGGGCAATGGGGAGCTTAGGTTTTTATATTTATTATTTTTTTAAGGGGTTGGTTGTGTGGGTGGTGGGTTTTATTGTTGGGGGGGTTGTTTGTATTTTTTTACAGATAAAAAGAGCTGATTACTTTGGGGCAATGCCCCGCAAAAGGCCCTTTTGAAGGGCTATTGGTAGTTTAGTTTAGGCTAGGGTTTTATTTTGGGGCGGCTTTTTTTATTTTATAGGGCTATTAAATTAGGTGTAATTAGTTTATATTTCTGTAATTTGTATATTATTTTCTGTAATTTAGTGTTTGTTTGTTTTTTGTACTTTAGATAATTTAATTTAATTTAGATTATTGTATTTAATTGAGTTAATTGTATTTAATTTAGATCATTTATTTAATTATAGTTTAGTGTTAGGTGTAATTGTAACTTAGGTTAGTTTTTATTTTACAGGTACTTTTGTATTTATTTTAGCTAGGTAGTTATTAAATAGTTAATAGCTATTTAATAACTATTCTACCTAGTTAAAATAAATACAAACTTGCCTGTAAAATAAATATAAATCTTAAGCTAGCTACAATGTAACTATTAGTTATATTGTAGCTATCTTAGGGTTTATTTTATAGGTAAGTATTTAGTTTTAAATAGGAATAATGTAGTTCATGATAGTAATTGTATTTATATTTATTTATATTAGATTTAATCAGACAAAACAGCATGCATGGAAGCATCATCAGACAATAGAGCATGCATGGAAGAATCATCAGACAAAACATCATGCATGGAAGCATCATCAGACAATAGAGCATGCATTGAAGCATCAGACAATAGAGCATGCATGGAAGCATCATCAGACAATAAAGCATGCACGGAAGCATCATCAGACAATAGAGCATGCACGGAAGCATCATCCGACAATAGAGCATGCACGGAAGCATCATCAGACAATAGAGCATGCACTGAAGCATCATCAGACAATAGAACATGCATGGAAGCATCATCAGACAACAGAGCATGCCTGGAAGCATCATCAGATAATAGAGCATGCATGGAAGCATCATCAGACAACAGAGCATGCATGGAAGCAACATCAGACAATAGAGCATGCATGGAAGCATCATTAGACAATAGAGCATGCATGGAAGCATCTTCAGACAATAGAGCATGCATGGAAGCAACATCAGACAATAGAGCATGCATGGAAGCATCATCAGACAATAGAGCACGCATGGAAGTATAATCAGACAATAGAGCATGCATGGAAGCATCATCAGACAATAGAGCACGCATGGAAGCATCATTAGACAATAGAGCATGCATTGAAGCATCATCAAATAATAGAGCATGCATGTAAGCATCATCAGACAATAGAGCATGCATGTAAGCATCATCAGACAATAAAGCATGCATGGAAACGTCATCAGACAATAAAGCATGCATGGAGCATCATCAGACAAAAGAGCATGCAAGCATCATCAGACAACAGAGCATGCATGAAAGCAGCATCAGACAACAGAGCATGCATGAAAGCATCATCAGACAATAGAACATGCATGGAAACATCAACAGACAATAGAGCATGTATGGAAGCATCATCAGACAATAAAGAATGCATGGAAGCTTCATCAGACAATATAAAATGCATGAAAGCATCATCAGACAATATAAAATGCATGGAAGCATCATCAGACAATAGAGCATGCATAGAAGCATTATCAGACAATAGAGCATGCATGGAAGCATCATCAAACAATAGAGCATGCACGGAAGCATCATCAGACAATAGAGAATGCATGGAAGCATCATCAGACAATAGAGCATGCATGGAAGCATCATCAAACAATAGAGCATGCACGGAAGCATTATCAGACAATAGAGAATGCATGGAAGCATCATCAGACAATAGAGCATGCATGGAAGCATCATCAGACAATAGAGCATGCATGGAAGCATCATCAGACAACAGAGCATGAATGGAAGCAGCACCAGACAATAGAGCATGCATGGAAGCATCATCAAACAATAGAGCATGCACGGAAGCATCATCAGACAATAGAGAATGCATGGAAGCATCATCAGACAATAGAGCATGCATGGAAGCATCATCAGACAATAGAGCATGCATGGAAGCATCACCAGACAATAGAGCATGCACTGAAGCATCACCAGATAATAGAGCATGCACTGAAGCATCATCAGACAATAGAGCATGCATGGAAGCATCACCAGACAATAGAGCATGCACTGAAGCATCACCAGATAATAGAGCATGCACTGAAGCATCATCAGACAATAGAGCATATATGGAAGCATCACCAGACAATAGAGCATGCATGGAAGCATCATCAAACAACAAAGCATGTATGGAAACATCATCAGACAATAGAGCATGCATGGAAGCATCATCAGACAATAGAGCATGCACTGAAACATCATGAGACAACAGAGCATGCATGGAAGCATCATCAGACAATAGAGCATGTACTGACGCATCATCAGACAATAGAGCATGCATGGAAGCATCATCAGACAATAGAGCATGCATGGAAGCATCATCAGACAACAGAGCATGCATGAAAGAATCATCAGACAATAGAGCATGCATAAAAGCATCACCAGACAATAGAGCATGCATGAAAGCATCATCAGACAACAGAGCATGCATGGAAGCATCATCAGACAATAGAGCATGCATGAAAGCATCATCAGACAATAGAGCATGCATAAAAGCATCATAAGACAATAGAGCATGCACTGATGCATCATCAGACAATAGAGCATGCATGAAAGCATCATCAGACAATAGAGCATGCATGGAAGCATAATCAGACAATAGAGCATGCACTGATGCATCATCAGACAATAGAGCATGCATGAAAGCATCATCAGACAACAGAGCATGCATGAAAGAATCATCAGACAATAGAGCATGCATAAAAGCATCACCAGACAATAGAGCATGCATGAAAGCATCATCAGACAATAGAGCATGGATGGAAGCATCATCAGACAATAGAGCAAGCATGAAAGCATCATCAGACAATAGAGCATGCATAAAAGCATCATTAGACAATAGAGCATGCACTGATGCATCATCAGACAATAGAGCATGCATGAAAGCATCATCAGACAATAGAGCATGCATGGAAGCATCATCAGACAATAGAGCATGCACTGATGCATCATCAGACAATAGAGCATGCATGAAAGCATCATCAGACAATAGAGCATGCACTGATGCATCATCAGACAATAGAGCATGCATGGAAGCATCACCAGACAATAGAGCATGCACTGATGCATCATCAGACAATAGAGCATGCATAAAAGCATCATCAGACAATAGAGCATCCATGGAAGCATCATCAGACAACAGAGCATGCATGGAAGCATCATCAGACAATAGAGCATGCATGGAAGCCTCATCATAATAAATATTAATAAAAAGAACCACAATTGTGCTTCAGTATTTGTTAAATTCATGTTAATACATAAGTAAAATACCTCAATATATCCAGGATTTCAAATAGCTGGCACCATTTTCTGAGAACTGCTTGCTAAATAGTAATGTGACATTTTATTGTTTATTCATAGATGGAATGCGTTCTGGTGCCAGATACAATGAGTGTACTACATATTTAATGACTACACTTATATTGTGGTTTGATGGTAACATAGATCCAAAAGTAGATTGTTCATATGAGATTAAAAACAAAGGAAAGGGAAGTGTTGAAAACACTGCAAAGTTAATAAGATATTGTATTTATTTATTTTTCTAAATTCCAGTAAATCATTATATATTCTGCAACATGTACTCCCTAAGGAAATGTACTCCAAGCATAAGAAATGCATTCAATTTATTAAAATTTGCATTTAATCTTCTTTCACATAATATGCATTATTTCTTCTGAGCTTATTTCAAAACTTTCCTAGGAATCAGTTAACAACTTTGTCAAAAAAAGTGTCCATTATGTTCCTATGTATGGGCCCGTATGACCCCGTATTCACCTGTTTCAGGAGTTAGAAAGCAGAGGTCTTAAAATTGCGGCTCCTTAACTCGTCCACAACCTCTGAGAGGGCAATACTTGTGCAATGATAAAAACGGACAGCGTATGCTGTCGGCATTTATTGATGCGCGGCGGACATGATACGCACATTGATAATTCGGCCCCAATCTATTGAAAGGGCAAAGGAAAGATAAGTAATTAAACAAGAAGTATTTTTGCAAAAAAAAACAAACAGTTAAATCAATATTGAAACTAGCTTGAAAGTCATGTTTATGTGCTACAGAATAAAATGCATTAAATACTCTATGCATTTTAGGCTATTTACCACCTGTTTAAATATGTTGAGTATGTGCTGTGCTATATAATGATGAAATACACTGCACTGTATAATGAAACACAGATAATAACCACATAGGCACACGCCTATATATAGACTGGCTGCTATGCCCCACTCCAGCACTTGGGCCCTGCATCTGCTGCACCTATTGTAGTTCCACCTCTGGCCACAACTCAAGAGTTCTCGGGAGGAGACAACAGCAGATAAAGGACATTATTTTGTGTGTGTTTTATAGCTATAAATGTATATGCTTCCCTTAAGTGTTCTAAAATATTGGCCTGTATCCACCCCATACGCTATTAAGTTGGCCATGATTGCACTGAAGCATTATGATTTTATATTTTATGTCCCTTAAAGTATATTAGAAGAGTAATTTATTTAACAATACGTGTCTTAAAAATCTTTTTTAAAATTGGAAAAATAAATCACATTAATATTATTATTATATATGGAAAAAAATATTGACAATCTTTTTTTAGGTAAAGTTAAAATAAAGATGTTTTTTATTTTTATTTTACAGAAAACCATTGGAATTTTGTCAGAAATAAAATACTTTCCTCCACAAAATGCTAATCAAACACAAGCATTTTCGTCACATTGCCCTCATCGAATACAAGAACAAAGAAAATGGACAGGGGATCTACTTTCACCAGATACACCTGCCACACAAGGATGTTCATTTCATGCTTGTCACATTTTATGTATGCCCTATAAACCTATTAATGAACAAACCATTTGTAAGGAGACTCATTGCTATCAATAGGCATCAACTACACCATGTTACATAAATATTGGACACTTATTACTGTGCACTGTGACTAAGTGTAATGCCTTTATAACAAGCTCTAATACAAAATTTATTTTCTATACTGTGTGTCTGAGCAAAAGAAGAATCACCTGGCAATCCCCAGTGACCAATGCCATTGTGTGCCATAATAATGGCAAGCTTTTTAATGAGATTATGAATGTACTGGCAGAAACGGTGCAGCTGCCTCTCTCTGCAAGTAGAATACATTTTACAATGGCATTAAAAAAAAAGCAACATGAATAAGGGATATTGTTTCATGGATGTCTTTAAATAACGGGATTACTGAGCCTACTTGAAAATACATGGAACTGCATTTTCCTCTTTAAAATTCCCAAAAGAATGTATGTATTGTGATAATGAATTATCATTTTTAGCATTCGGCACTCAAAATATTTATAAATATAAAAGTTTAGCTTGATCCAGAAAGGGTTTTGGTCAGGGCAGAAAAGATATACAATATGAAGTCATAATTCATTTCCATTAACAATCTTTAACAATAGCCTTGAACCCAATAATTTTGCTAATTTGTCAAGAAATATTGGAACGCAGATTGGTTAATTTTGTTTTATTTATTTTTTTGTGAAAAATCAAAAATTACATATGACAGCAATCAAAAGTTACATATGAGAGCTAATACATGCAATAATGATGGTGCTTGATCAATATATTTGAATGCAGGTCTTTGTTCACTTAATAATATTAACTTTTAACATGTGCAATAATTTTCCCATTAATTTGATTAATTAAACCTCCAAACATTCAATTGCAACCATAAATGAAAATAAATTAAAATGATTCTATTAAATTTTTTACGTTTCATAGTTCAGAGATCCAAGAGGTCCAGGTTGTAGAATTAAAAAACATGGATTAGGGGGGCTTGTCCAAGCAGCAGCCATAACTGGTCGCAAAATCTGTAGCCGGTAAACTGATCCTGAAAATATAGAATAGACAGAGAAAAGAGGGGGCACATATGTTATGTACCAAAAATGATAAAATATATATAACAAATTTTCAAACCAAAAACACAGTGTATATTATTAAATGATTATATATACACCTTAAAATTATAGTCCTAAAATACAGTCAGTGCAAAACACTGTCCACAGAGTATGTGTAGAGCCACAAACAGGTGATGGCCGCACTCCTCCTTGCAGATAAATCTGGATGAACTATAAGACGAAACAAAAAAACAGAGGGGCGTCTTGTGCAGATCAACCAAAATAATGTGTACAAATTCAAAGAAGATGTCAAATAGGTACTCACATTTCAAACAAGCACCCTTATGTGCTAGTAGACACGGACTGATATATTAGGGCGTATCATCTCACCCACTCCAGGTTCTCCCAGCCAAATATGCACTATGATAAGAGGGAAAACAGAGGGACACATCATGTGCAGATCAACCAGACAGGTATAGTACAACTGATAGAGATGCCAAATGGGTACTCACATATAAATAAAGCACCCTTATGTGCTAGTAGACATCGACTGATACATTAGGGTGTATCATCTCACCCACGCCAGTTTCTCCCAGCCAACAGGTTCAAAGATGGAAATAAGGAATTGCATCCATGGAGTGTTCAAATGAACAAGGAAATATAAGGTGCTACCACTTCACTTGAGTTAAAAAACTTTAAAAAGAACATCACACAAAATGTTAATAAAAACATCACACATAATGCTCCAATATTTGCAATCATATCAATTTAGGTGATCATTATCAATCCTTTTTGCCATTACACATAACAGAACCTGCTTAAACCATACTATTTGTTTATAACTATGTGTTTTCTTTCTTATTTGTAATTCATTAAACAATGTACCTCCTTTAAACACCTTCATAATATTCATTGTTAGCAGGGAGATCTCCTTAAACTTGATCAATATTGTCACTTGTAGTATGTTTGTCACTTCTGTGTATTAAATTGCAGTTAGCCAATCACTGATGGTATGTAAGGCTCGTCCTATGTTAGACTTGTATGAATAGGATCATCTGGTATATGTGACCGTGACCGGCCAATCATGACCATACTATTTACTAAACTTCTGTAGCTGTAGGATTTTTAACTTATCCTCACATCAATTATCAAACGATGAAATTAGAATTCTAGGTAGAGGTTTATCTTACCGTTCCCTCAATAAACCGGACTTATTCAACCTTTATGTAGACATTAATGCTTTCACTAGGAAACTTTAGCTGCAGAGGTATTTTGCAGCAAAACAACTAAAAAAACATAAATTAGAATGTACACCTATATTGATCAACACAATGGACCCTAAGAATTTAGGACAATCTGAGACTGCATCCTGTCTCGCACAGATGATGCACTCCAGTCTGGCCATAAAAGGAAGTGCAGGAAATGAGCAGCATCCCCCACAATGCACCACAGTCAGGAAGAGAGGTGAGTAAAATGGCTGCCAGCAGCACATGGCAAACAAAACAGGGAAAAAACCCTGACACTTAATATTTAAATACTTGGTTAACCAATCAACAAACCATTAGCATGCAATGCTTACTATGGGTGTGGTTTACAAACTTGTGTTGACTATGGGCAATTTAAAGTTATTACAATTATATTATATTATAATAAAAACATCACACATAATACTCCAATATTTACAATCATATCAATTTAGGTGATCCATATCAATCCTTTTTGCCATTACACATAACAGAACCTGTTTAAACTATACTATTTGTTTATAACTATAAGTATTTTCATTCTTATTTGTAATTCGTTAAATAATGTACCTTCTTTTAACACCTTCATAATGTTCATTGTTAGCAGAGAGATCTCCTTATACTTGATCTATAATGTTGTGATTTTATGATCATTTGTAGTATGTTCTTTGCTTCTGTTTATTAAATTACAGTTAGCCAATCACTGATGGTATGTAAAGGCTCTTCCTATGTTAGACTTGTACGAATAGGATCATCTGGTACATGTGATCGTGACCGGCCAATCATGACCTTACTATTTACTAAACTTCTGTAACTAAGGATGCCTGAGACGTTGTTGTTACATGTGACCGCATCTAGCCAATTAGCTTATTGCTGTATCTTCTATGGGGTAAACGTCACATCTACACGTAACGGACCTTATCCTATTGTTGGATTGTAATACATTGTGAAGGCTTTGTATCCGTAATATGTTTAAATGGATGAGACCTTACTTATATATATGAAACCTATTCATGGACGTATACAGTACAGACTATTTGTCAGCCAATTGGAATATTATTTACTACTATTCCGGATGTACTAGACATCTACAATTAGCCTATTATACAACAGTTATATGTGTGCTCTTCTCATGAAACATGATGTCTTGATAAGTGACCTCTTTATCTCCGATGTGAAAAATAAAAAATACAATAATAAAATTTATCAACAATAAATAAAAAATATATAATATATACTTTTGTGGGTATTCATTACTATCTTATTAGGACATGTGTTTGAATTTTACATCATGTCCATTTTATATATATGTATTTTCACCATATAATGTGCAGATTTTTTTGTCCCCTGTGATATGTGTCTTATGTGTGCACAAGTTGGGATATGTGTCTTATGTGTGCACAAATAATTAGGTGCATATGATTGTGTTTCTTTAAGTGTAAGATGAATTGAACTATTTTAATGTAAGAGCAAACTATCAGCTAGATTATGAGTTTTGAGTTATGAGTAAAAAAGCAGCGTTAAGGCTCATAGCACTGCTTTTTTACTACCGCTGCTATTACGAGTCTTGTAGGTACAGCTGTCCCGCACACTTTTTGGCCGTACCGCAAATTACCTTACGCAATATATATGTATTTTCACCATATATCGTGCAGATTTTTTGTCCCCTGTGATATGTGTCTTATGTGTGCACAAGTTGTGATATGTGTCTTATGTGTGCACAAATAATTAGGTGCATATGATTGTGTTTCTTTAAGTGTAAGATGAATTGAACTATTTAAGTGTAAGAGCAAACTATCGGCTTGATTACGAGTTTTGAGTTATGAGCAAAAAAGCAGCGTTAAGGCTCATAACACTGCTTTTTTACTCCTGCTGCTATTACGAATCTTGTAGGTACAGCTGTCCCGCACACTTTTTTGGCCGTACCGCAAATTAAATTACGCAATTTTCGTAAAGTCTTTTTTCAATGGGGCTTCCATAGCGCCGGTATTACAAGTTTTTTTTTTAGGACAAAAAGTGAGCGGTACAGCCTATCCCGCAAGATTCGTAACGCATTCTAAAGTCAGTAATTATGAGTTTTACACTACAGAGCTGTAGCATAAAACTCATAACAAAAGTGCTAAAAAGTACACTAACACCCATAAACTACCTATTAACCCCTAAACCGATGCCCTCACGCATCGCAAACACTAAAATAAAATTATTAACCCCTAATCTGTGGCTCCCGACATCGCCGCCACTAGAATAAACATATTAACCCCTAAACCGCCGCATTCCCGCCTCGCAAACACTAGTTAAATATTATTAACCCCTAACTATTATTAAAATAGTTAGTTAAATATTATTAACCACCCCTAACATCGCCGCCGCCACCTACCTACATTTATTAACCCCTAATCTGCCGCCCCCAACGTCGCCGCCACTATATTAAATTTATTAACCCCTAAACCTAGTCTAACCCTAACCATAACACCCCCTAACTTAAATATAATTAAAATAAATCTAACTAAAAATTTCTATCATTAACTAAATAATTCCTATTTAAAACTAAATACTTACCTATAAAATAAACCCTAAGCTAGCTACAATATAACTAATAGTTATATTGTATCTACCACTTCTCCCAGCTTGGATGAAGACTTCTCCTGGCTTCGTTGAGGACTTCTTGCTGCTTTGTTGAGGACTTCTCCCGGATTCGTTGAGGATGGATATTGACTCTTCAAAACTGTAAGTGGATCTTCAGGGGTTAGTGTTAGCTTTTTTTAAGGGTTTATTGGGTGGGTTTTATTTTTAGGTTAGGACTTTGGGCTGCAATAGACCTAAATGCCCTTTTCAGGGAGCTTAAGTTTTTTTAGTTAGGGTTTTATTTGGGGGGTTGGTTGTGAGGGTGGTGGGTTTTACTGTTGGGGGGGGTGTATTTTTTTTACTGGTAAAAGAGCTGATTTTCTAAAAGAGCCTTTTAAGGACTATTGGTAGTTTAGTTTAGGCTAGGGTTTTTTTTTATTTTGGGGAGCTTTTTTATTTTGATAGGGCTATTATATTAGGTGTAATTACTTTAAATATCATGTAATTTGTTTTTTATTTTTTTGTAATTTAGTGTTTGTTTTTTGTAATTTGGGTATTTGTATTTAATTTTGTTAATTGTATTTAATTTAGGTAATTTATTTAATTGTACTGTAAGGTTAGGTGTTAGTGTAACTAAGGTAAGGTTTTATTTTACAGGTAAATTTGTGTTTATTTTAGCTAGGTAATTATTATAAATAGTTAATAACTATTTAGTAACTATTCTACCAAGTTAAAATAAATACAAACTTGCCTGTAAAATAAAAATAAACCCTAAGCTAAATACAATATAACTATTAGTTATATTGTAGCAAGCTTAGGGTTTATTTTATAGGTAAGTATTTAGTTTTAAATAGGAAATATTTAGTTATTAATAGTAGGTTTTCTTTAAATTTATTTGAATTATATTTAAGTTAGGGGGTGTTAGGGTTAGATTTAGGATTAGGGGTTAATAAATTTAGTATAGTGGTGGCGGCGTTGGGGGTGGCAGATTATGGGTTAATAAATGAAGGTAGGTGGTAGCGATGTTAGGGACAGAAGATTAGGGGTTAATAATATTTAACTAGTGTTTACGAGGCGGGATGGTGGCGGTTTAGGGGTTAATATGTTTATTATAGTGGCGGCGATGTCCGGAGCGGCAGATTAGGAGTTAATAAGTATAATGTAGGTGTCAGCGATGTCGGGGCGGCAGATTAGGGGTTAATAAGCATAAGATTAGAGGTGTTTAGACTCGGGGTTCATGTTAGGGTGTTATGTGTAAACATAAATTTAGTTTCCCCATAGGAATCAATGGGGCTGCGTTACGGAGCTTTATGCTGCTTTTTTGCAGGTGTTAGGATTTTATTCAGCCGGCTCTCTCCATTGATGTCTATGGGGAAATCGTGCATGAGCATGTACAACCAGCTCACCGCTGACTTAAGCAGCGCTGGTATTGGAGTACGGAATGGTGCTCAATTTTGCTCTATGTTCACTTCTTGTCTTTTAACGCAGGGTTTATAAAAACCTGTAATACCAGCACTGCAGGCAAGTTAGCACCGCACCCCTCATAACGCAAAACTTGTAATCTGGCATATTGTTACGCTACTTATATACTCAATTTATAAAATACATTGTATCCCAGAAAGTTACTATAATTCATATTGAAGCTCATACTATTTGATAGAATATTCTCTATTATGTGTATCAACTATTTGTTAATGTGAATAAATACCCATGAATAAATACATTGTGACTCTACTATTATAGTGAAACAAATTTCTAGGATATAAGTTAATAGGAGGTATATTATAGCCCAAATATCCATTATGAGAAGTTGTTTAATAATACAAAAGGATTATTTATCTACAAAATTTATAAAATCTCTCTTTGAGGAATAGTCAGAGAGCAGCCAAATATGGTACTAATAGATAAGGAATAGATATGAATCCCCTAGAAAAATGTTTGTTAGTTATCCCTTTCTTGAAGGGATAGTTCGAAAGCTGTTTAATCTCTCTTAAAGGTGAATCAAAAAGCTGCCAGATCTAGTACCTCATTTAGGCCAGAGGTGAACAGAGACTGGAATCTGAATATCTAATATGTTTCTCTCTGGCGTAAACAGGTATATCTATTATAACCCACTGCACTGGCAATATTTTCAAAAGGAGTGATGTTGAAAGAGTACCCATCATGTTACATCATACTGTGTCTGGAAACACTATCTTTCATAGAGCGTTGTTTAATATTTCTCCAATGTTCGCTCCATCTTGTACAAATTTTCCCGCCTCCTTGTGCCTCACAAGTATTTAAGGCCACACTTGCAGGTCAAGACATCAATCACAAAATCAGTGCCAAAATCAATGTGACTTCTGATAGTGACAATTTCTCCTGTAGTATGGCATGTCACTGTCATACTTCCATGTGTTATATAATTACACATATAGCACCTACTTTTATTGCATCTTAATGATCCTATTCTGGCCCTAGTTGAGTTTACTGTGTATGTTTTTCTTTTTCAATATTACTACCTTGCTAGGGGCTAGTTTCTGCTTAAGGGTCGGTGCTCTCCGAAATACTAATCTAGGATTTTTCTCCAAGGTATTTTTAAGATAAAGGATCCTTTAAGATTATCAGCCCGTATGTTTGTGTTCTGGATTGAATTGCGTAATAAACGCTGGGTTATTTCTATTTCCATCATTAGACACATCTTTTCTAGTAAGTGTAGGTCTTAAGCTATTAACCCTATTCACATTTCTGGCTCTTATATAACTGGTATTAATAAGCTGATGGGGATACCCTTTTTCTTTGAATCTAGTTATCAAGATTTTGGATTGGCTATCATAAAGTTCAACCGTGCTACAAGTTCGCCAAATATGTCTAATCTGACTATAGGGTATGTTAGTCTTCCAACTATTAAGATGGTTACTAGAAAAGTGGAGGAAATTACTACTGTCAACACTTTTGAAAAAGGTGGAAGACAACAACACACTCCCATTGTCAGTCCATTCCGGTACCAGATCTAAATATTCAATTTTGGTAGGTTGTAAATTATGTATAAAAGAAAGACCTATTGTGTTAGAATTCAAATTATTTACAAACAGGGTAGCTGCATCTACAGAACCATTCCATATGAAAATTAAATCATCTATATAACTGCCATAGAATACCAGATTCGCCGTCCAGTTAGAGTTGTAAATGTATCTCTCTTTGAAAATTCCCATGAAGAGATTAGCAAAACTGGGGGCGAATCTGGTACCCATGGCCTTCCCTTTAATCTGTAAATAATCATCTAAACATTGAAAATAATTGTGGAATAAAACATATGTTATAATTTCCAAAATAAATTCCTGCTGTAGTGATGGTAAATAAATATAGTTTTCTAGAAAAGTGTTAATAGACTCGAGGCCCAATTGATGGTCAATATTTGAATATAAAGAACCCACATCGCAAGTTAACCAAAGATATTCATGTTCCCTTTTGTAGGACAATATTTTATTCAAAAGGTCAGTGGTGTCTCTGATGTAAGAGGGAAATAGAATTACGTACTTTACAAATAAAAATGGATGTATTCTGACAGGCGATCTGTTATACTATTTATCCCTGCAATTATGGGTCTTCCTGGGGGTTTATTATGGATTTTGGGAAGGTGGTAATAAAATGGGATATTGGGGTGATCAGGGAGTAAATACTATTTTTCTTTTTCATTTAAAATACCCTTAGCAAAATCTTGTAAAATAACATTTTTATAAATTTTACTGTACTCTATGGTGGGATCTCCTGCCAATCGTTCATAGTATTCAGGATCTAATAAAAAAAATTTGGCTTCAGAAACATAGTCCTCAGAGTTCTGTAAAACTATTCCTCCACCTTTATCAGCCTGACGAATCACTAGATTGCGATCATTCATTAAATTGTCTAGTGCTCGCTGTTCGTTTGGCCACAATCTTTTAGTGGTTTTGGTGTTCCTATTAAAGGTTTTTGTTAAATCAGCCAATACCAATTGTTGGAATTGGTCAACGTATGAACATTTGTCTCTAGGTGGATTAAAGGTAGAAGTAGGAGCTAGAGGAGTGTGTAATATTTGTTCAAAAAGATTGTTAGAGATATATGTGATCTCTGTGTAAGCAAATTGTCCTAAATTCTTAGGGTCCATTGTGTTGATCAATATAGGTGTACCTTCTAATTTATGTTTTTTGAGTTGTTTTGCTGCCAAATACCTCTGCAGCAAAAGTTTCAAGGCATTAATGTCTACATAAAGGTTAAATAAGTCCGGTTTATTGGGGGGACAGTAAGATAAACCTATACCTAGAATTCTAATTTCATCGTTTGATAATTGGTGTGAGAATAAGTTAAAAATCCTACAGCTACAGAAGTTTAGTAAATAGTAAGGTCATGATTGGCCGGTCACGGTCACATGTACCAGATGATCCTATTCATACAAGTCTAACATAGGATGAGCCTTTACATACCATCAGTGATTGGCTAACTGTAATTTAATACACGGAAGGAACAAACATACTACAAGTGATCATAAAATCACAACATTATAGATCAAGATTAAAGGGCCACTAAACCCAAAATCTTTCTTTCATGATTCAGATAGAGAATAGAAATTTAAACAACATTACAATTTACTTCCATTATTTATTTTGCTTCATTTTTTAAATATCCTTAGTTGAAGAAAAAGCAATGCACATGGTGAGCCAATCACACAAGGCTTCTATGTGCAGCAACCAATCAGCAGCTAGAGAGCATATCTAGATATGCTTTTCATCAAAGAATATCAAGAGAATAAAACAAATTAGATAATATAAGTAAATTAGAAAGATGTTTAAAATTGCATTCTCTTTCTAAATCATAAAAGAAAAAATGTGGGTGGCATGTCCCTTTAAGGAGATCTCCCTGCCAACAATGAATATTATAAAGGTGTTAAAATGAGGTACATTATTTAATGCATTACAAATAAGAATGAAAACAGTTATAGTTATAAACAAATAGTACTGTATAGTTTAAACAGGTTCTGTTATGTGTAATGGCAAAAAGGATTGATATGGATCACCTAAATTGACATGATTGCAAATATTGGAGTATTATGTGTGATGTTTTTATTAACATTTTGTGTGATGTTCTTTATGTATGTATATATAATTGTTATAACTTTAAATTGCCCATGGACAACATATGTTTGTAAACCACGCCCATAGTAGGCGTTGCATGCTAATGGTTTGTTGATTGGTTAACCAAGTATTTAAATAGTAACTTTGGTATGAGGTGCTTTATGTCTGATGGAACGACCACTCTAGTGCCAAGAAACGCGTTGCATGATAGGGGGCTTATTTGGACACCCCCTTATCCACCACTTGTTGTTTTAACATATTGGTTTTTAATAAACAAAGTTTTTTAACTCAAGTGAAGTGGTAGCACCTTATATTTCCTTGTTCATTTGAACACTCCATGGATGCAATTCTTTATTTCCATCTTTGAACCTGTTGGCTGGGAGCACCTGGCGTGGGTGAGATGATACGCCCTAATATATCAGTCTGTGTCTACTAGCACATAAGGGTGCTTTATTTAAATGTGAGTACCCATTTGGCATCTCTATCAGTTGTACTATACCTGTCTGGTTGATCTGCACATGAAGTGTCCCTCTATTTTCCCTCTAATCATAGTGCATATTTGGCTGTGAGAACCTGGACTGGGTGAGATGATACGCCCTAATATATCAGTCCGTGTTAGCACATAAGGGTGCTTGTTTGAAATGTGAGTACCTATTTGACATCTCATTTAAATTTGTACACATTAGTTGGTTGATCTGCACATGAGGTGCTCCTCTGTTTTCTCTTTCGTCTTATGATCCTGTAAATACATTGATTATCATGGATAACCTACAGCATCTATATTTGATTAGAACACATAAAGATGCCTTATTTGATTCTGAGATGATTTATACCCGATTTTCTGTGTGCATGAATTCCCAGAGTGGATCTGGACTGTTAAGGCTTCAGGAGGCCAAAATACGTGGCCTTAGCATCTTCCACCCCCGCCCCCAGGTTATTCGAACCCCACAGCCAAAACAAAGCGGCACTACATATTAGAAGCAACCGTAGGACCTTTACAAAGTGTTATTGTACAATGTAGAATGCCACAGAGCTTTGACTACAAGAATTTGAGGAAGCTGAAACTTTATTACTGGAGGACCACTTTTTAAATCTATGCCAGCTGATTGATAATTTACTTCCATTTAGATTGGACCCTATGCTAGACAATACTGCAACATTGGATTCTATACCTCCTCATACTAGGCCAGTGTAAAGATGACACTGAAGCTGTTTTCTCTGCACTTCCTGCAAAACAGGGTTTCCTTGTGCCTCTGGTTGTTGTGCAAGAGACAGGCTCGTTACAAAACAGTAGTGACTGATATCTCAAGTGGTCACACAGTTCCCATAAACCCCAATGTAAAGGCACTTTTCCAAGTCGTTTTTTTTCCCACACCAGCCAACTTTATTCACTTATAACTGCCTTATACAGTTACTTTATTAAAAAATAAAAATGCTAATATTTTTATTTTATGATAAAGATTAATGCATTGTATTTTGGGGGCAATTGAGGGGAAATTTAGGTCTGACCTCTGGATAATTTTCAGAGTGCTAATTGCTACCATGAACTCGGGTAGCAATAACCAGTCACTTGTAATGGCTGGTTATTTACTGTGCACTCGCGAACGGATGAATTTGCCCGTTTACGGGCGTGGGATAAATTAGCCCTCCACTTGTAATTTAGCTCTCAATTCCTAAAGGGACATAATACTCATATGCTAATTGACTTGAAAGTGATACAGTATAACTGTAAAAGCTGACAAGTAAATATCAACTGAACATTTCTGTGTAAACAAAGATATTTGAACTCAAAATTTCTTCCTCTCACAATAATTAATACTAAGTGAAAAGTTATCCTTCAGTTACTGTCCAGCTGCAGATAAAAAAAATAGCCAATTAGCATCAGGAGTGCTGAAGTCATGCTTTGCTTTACTGTGGTCCCGCGAGATTTCATAGAAAGCTTCCTTAAACTGAGGAGGAAATAGCATTACTGTGTCTGCACATGCCAGGTGCACGCTCCCTTGCAAGTCCTGGGACTAGCGTCCTGAATAGCTATTTAAAGTCCCTTTACAATGGGATGTGACCACTAAGAAAATATTGAGGTAAAATATCTTCCTTTTTTACATATAGGTCTTTAGGTGATATTTTCTAGTCAGGTTTTTACAGTTATTCTGCATTACTTTCAAGTATTTCGACATTTGGGTACCAGGTCCCTTTAACAGCTAGAGGCAATTTAAAGGGACAGTCTAGTCCAAAACAAACGTTCATGATTCAGATAGGGCATGTCATTTTAAACAATTTTGCAATTTACTTTTATCACCAATTTTGCTTTGTTCTCTTGGTATTCTTAGTTGAAAGCTTAACCTAGGAGGTTCATATGCTAATTTCTTAGACCTTGAAGGCCGCCTCTTAAGAATGCATTTTAACAGGTTTTTCACCACTATAGGGTGTTAGTTCATGTATTTCAAATAGATAACACTGTGCTCATGCACATGAAGTTACCTGGGAGCTATCACTGATTGGCTAAACTGCAAGTCTGTCAAAAAAACTGAAATAAAGGTGCAGTTTGTAGAGGCTTAGATACAAGATAATCACAGAGGTAAAATATATATAAATATAACTGTGTTGGTTATGCAAAACTGGGGAATGGGTAAAAAAGAGATTATCTATCTTTTAAAACAATAACAATTCTGGTGTAGACTGTCCCTTTAAACTATAATGTTATTGCATCCTTATACTTTTGTATGTTCATGATATACAGTTGTTATTGCCTGATTATGATAGAAAATAGAACCAAACAAATAGTTTGCAAACACATATCATATTTTGTACCCGCTAAAACCTATAGCATGCAGACTTAATAAAACAAAGTTACATTATGTAGTTTGAGGTCCATAAACTAATATTTAACTGTAATCTGTTTTCGCTCAGAATTGTTGCTCTTTCCTCTATTGCTTGATGGACTAATATTTGAGAAGGTCCAAAAGTGGCCTCAAGCTGGTGAAGAGCATTTGCTAAAAATTTAAAAACAGTAGAGGTTAAACATTGAGCATATCAGCATAGTGCAGGTTCAACCTGAACTTCCATATTTACAACCAAGGTTCCACAAGTGCTCCATCTCCTCCATTATTTTTTATCTTTATTTACTTATTTAGTCTAATGGGTTTCAAAGCCATTTATATTGCTAAAGCATACTATAGCTCCTAGTGTTCAATCTTATCATGAAACCTTCAGCCTATATTCAGCATGTAATCAATTTATGGCTTGATACTCCCCAAGGTCCAAAAATTTCAAAAAACTCCAGCCACCAATTTCTTTAAAAGACCTTTATTCTTTTGTCATGGGTCCCATTGATATACAACGTTTCAAGCCAGCATTAGGCTCTTAGTCATGTACTAAGAGCCTAATGCTGGCTTGAAACGTTGTATATCAATGGGACCCATAACAAAAGAATAAAGGTCTTTTAAAGAAATTGGTGGCTGGAGTTTTTGGACATTTTTGGACTTTGGTGAGACTTGGCAAGTCTGTTACTCCGTGCCCCACTGGAAGAGGTAAATTGGTGTTCTGTTTTCCATTTTGTGATTTCACTTGATACTCCCCAACACAGTTTCCCTTTTAATCATAGAACCCCCCTTTATGTTCTGGGAACCGTTCATACTCTCATTAGAAGTTAAAAGAGGTAACATACATATTGCACAGACATTTTAAGTCTAATGGGACTATTATTAATGATCTTAACTTAGTAATTATACTTACCGTACTTCACAATTGTTCTGTCTTATTCAAAACTTTTTATGCTCATGCGCTATGTGCATTTCTTGTATGTAATTATGACCTCATTAAAAGTATTACAATTTAAACAAAACATTTATTAGAATGGGTTTGAACTCAAAAGCTCCAAAATAATTAATTAGTAAGCATCAGAGGGATAGTTAATTTGACTTAAATCTACATCAATGTTCGACATATAGTTTGTTTATTTACACATTTAAAACAAAGGTAAAAGAACTAGTAATTTATTTAGAACACATTGACCAAATAAAAGTACTAAATATAAATGTATATATTAATTTATGTCAAATTAACCTGTATATAAAGGATATCTTTAAACGTAACACTAAAAATACTATCAGAAAGAAGAAGAACATACTGTTTTTATAACTCTGGAGAAGAAACATACTTTTTCTTCATAAACACTTTAAAAATTATAGAACATAGAAAGTGCAATATCTAAATGTTTTTGTTTGCCTTGAAAGTTAGGATGAAATACTTGTTTTGGAACCATTGTCTCTACCCAATATCTTTTTCAAAGCACCTATGTGACAAATAATTGCTATGCTGTACAAAATGTATAGAAAAGTAAGCATTTACTCCATACATTTATGTTCATTAGGTGGCCATGCAACGAAGTTGCAGGACAACCTATTGTTATTGTCAAGATTATTATTATTTTTTTTATTATTATTATTATTATTATTATTATTATTATTATTCCGCCACTTATTCAAATGCTTATAAAAACAACAGCATAACTCTAAAACTCATGAAACTTGGCACTATGCTAAAGATCTATGCTGTGCATAATCCTATGCAAAATAAATCTCATAGGTCATGTGATCTAGCAGCCATATTGCTTTTTGCGACAAATTTCGACAACCGCTTGAAAATCTTCTTCTCCAGAACCGCTTATGTTACAGCTGTAAAACTTGCTGTGTGTACTGCTGTACTGACCTAGAATAAAGTTTGTTCAAGAGAAGTGATTTAGTCACATGACCTAGCTGCCATTTTGAATTGTGCGAAAATCTTTAAACATCTTCTTCTCTGCAACCGCTAAGTGCAATGAAGCGCAATTTTGCACATGTGCTCCTTGCAAGGTCCTCTACCAAGTTTGTTCAAACTGCGAATTTTCCATAATCAACATGGCTTCTATGAGCCATTCGCCTTTTTATCGCTGTTTAATTGCGTAAATTTGCACTTTATGCATTATGTTTACACTATTTAACTATATTACAGTGTAGCAGACACATGAGTACATATAATCATGACCCCTAAAGGCAATATTGCAGTAAAAATTTGCACTGCGCAGTCGCCTTCGTGAAATAAAACATTTGCAAATTTTCATAAAACTTCTGCAAATTGTAGAGGTCTATAGTGAGCATTAGTATGTGCAATTTGAAAGGCCTACAATGCATAGCTTGACGGCCATTTTGTTTCGTATGCGCGGTTTTTAAAAACTACAAAAATCTTCTTCCCCGAAACCGCTTATGGCACAGACTTGAAATTTTGTTTATAGAGTTATCTTATGACTAACATTCAGATTTGTTCAAGAGAAGTTGATAGGTCATGTGGTTTGGCAGCCATTTTGAATTGTTCAAAAACGCTTAACGATATTTTTAAATTAATAATAAAACAAAAACCGTTTCACAAAAATGCTTTATTTTTGCCATGTTTATTGAGATCTATGGTGACAATTATTGTGCATAATATGGAGGCTGTATATCATATGATCTGGCAGCCATTTTGTTTTATGCGAATATTTTGAAAATCTATTTTCTCTGCAACTGCTTATGTTAGAACTGTGAAACTTGCTGTATAACCTTATATTGTGACCAAGAGTCAAAGTTGTTCATGTTGAAGGAATTGGTTCCAAGCTGTGGCAGCCATATTGGTTTACGCGAAAATTTCGAAAATGTGTTTTCTTTCCAACCGCTTATGTTAAAGCTGTGGAATTTGCTGTATAACCATATATTGTCACCTAGAGTTACATCTGATCGTGATGAAAGTATTGGTAATATGGTGGGGCAGCTATCTTGAAAAACGCAAACATTTCGAAAATGTGTTTTCTTTCCAACTGCTAATGTTAGAATTGTAAAAACTTCTATAAAGCTTTATATTGTCACTTAGCTGCTTGTATGTCATTGCAATGTCGATGCGCATGGCCACCTCTATCGCTGCTTGCAGCTATATTTATTATTATTATTATTTTTTTTTTTTTTTTTTTTTTATTAGGTGGCCAGCAACAAAGTTGCAGGACAACCTATTGTTATTGTTCGGATTATTATTATTATTATTATTATTATTATTATTATTATTCTTTTTATTCCGCCAAGCTTTGTATTCAATTGCCCATAACTGCTTAACTGTTTTTGCAAAGCTCTTAAAATCAGGTATGCTGGTATAGCCTATTGCTGTGCTACATCTCATGCAAAATTGAACTTATAGGTCACATGCTCTGGCAGCCATATTGCTTTTTGCGCCAAATTTCGACAAACGCTTAAAAATCTTTAGCTCTGGAACTGCTTATGTTACAACTTTGAAACTCGCTGTGCTTATTGCTACTATGACCTGAAATTGCTATTGCTCAAGAGAAGTGCCTAGGTCACATGATGTGGCAGCCATCTTGCATTTTGCGAAAATATTCAAACATCTTCTTCTCCTAAACCGCTTAGTGCAATGACGCGCAATTTTGCACATATGCTCCTTGTAAGGTCCTCTACCAAGTTTGTTCAAATTGCGATTTTTCCATAATCAACATGGCTACTGTGAGACATTAACCTTTTAATCGCCATTTAATTGCGTAAATTTGCACTTTATACATTAGTTTTACAATATTTAACAATATTATAGTGTAATAGACACATGATTACAAAGAGTCATAACCCTTAAAGGCAATATAGCAGTTAAAATTCGCATTGCGCAATCGCCTTCGTGAAATAAAACATTTGCAAATTTTCATGAAACTTCTGCAAATTGTAGAGGTCTATAGTGAGCATTAGTATGTGCAATTTGAAAGCCATACATTGCATAGCTTGGCGGCCATTTTGTTTCGTATGCGCCATTTTTAAAAACTATAAAAATCTTCTTCTCCGAAACCGCTTATGGGACAGACTTTAAATTTTGTTTATAGAGTTATCTTATGACTAACATTCAGATTTGTTCAAGAGAAGTTGATAGGTCATGTGGTTTGGCAGCCATTTTGAATTATTCAAAATTGCTTAACGATATATTTAAATTAATAATAAAACAAAAACCGTTTTACAAAAATGCTTTATTTTTGCCATGTTTATTGACATCTATAGTGAGCACTATTGTGCTTAATATGGAGGCTTTATATCTTACGATCGGGCAGCCATCTTGGTTTACGCAAAAATTTTGAAAGTCTATTTTCTCTGCAACCGCTTTTATAAGATCTGTGAAATTTGCTGTACAGTCTTATATTGTTACCTATATTCATAATTGCTCATTAGGAGAGAATCAGTCACCTGATGCGGCAGCAATATCAGTTTTATGTTTATCGTAATTATTTATAATTCAATACTTCCTCTTTTGAGTCAATTGCTCACAGAACACAAATTACTTATGCTAAACTCTTGAAATCAGGTATGCTGGTACAGCCTATTGCAATGCTAAATCTCATGCAATAATTAACACATAGGTCATAAGGTTACGCAGCCATATTGTTTTTTGCGACAAATTTCGAGAACTGCTTAATAATCTTTAGCCCTGGAACTGCTTATGTTGCAACTTTGAAACTTGCTGTGCTTAGAGATGCTATGACCTAGATTTTCCATTGCTCAACAGAAGTGACTTGGACACATGATGTAGCAACCATCTTGCATTTTGCGAAAATCTTTAAACATATTATTCTCTTAAACCGCTTAGTGCAATAAAGCGCAATTTTGCACGTATGCTCCTTGCAAGGTCCTCTACCAAGATTGTTAAAATTGTGATTTTTCCATAATAAACATGGCTACTGTGAGACATTAACCTTTTTATCGCCATTTAATTGCGTAATTTTGCACTTTATACATTAGTTTTACAATATTTAACAATATTACAGTGTAATAGACACATGATTTCACATAGTCATAACCCTTAAAGACAATATTGCAGTTAAAATTTGCATTGCGCAATCGCCTTCGTGAAATAAAACATTTGCAAATTTTCATGAAACTTCTGCAAATTGTAGAGGTCTATAAAGAGCATTAGTATGTGCAATTTGAAAGCCATACATTGCATAGCTTGGCGGCTATTTTGTTTCGTATGCGCCATTTTTAAAAACTATAAAAATCTTCTTCTCCGAAACCGCTTATGGGACAGACTTGAAATTTTGTTTATAGAGTTATCTTATGACTAACATTCAGATTTGTTCAAGAGAAGTTGATACGTCATGCGGTTTGGCAGCCATTTTGAATTGTTCAAAATTGCTTAACGATATATTTAAATTCATAATAAAACAAAAACCGTTTTACAAAAATGCTTTATTTTTGCCATGTTTATTGACATCTACAGTGAGCACTATTGTGCATAATATAGAGGCTGTATATCTTACGATCGGGCAGCCATCTTGGTTTACGCGAAAATTTCGAAAGTCTATTTTCTCTGCAACCGCATATGTAAGAACTGTGAAATTTGCTGTACAGTCTTATATTGTGACCTAGAGTCACATTTGTTCATGTGGAAGTAATTTGTCACAAGCTGTGGCAGCCATATTGGTTTACGCAAATATTTTGAACCTGTGTTTTCTTTCCAACCGCTTATGTTAAAACTGTGAAATTTGCTGTATAACCATATATTGTCACTTAGAGTTACATTTGTTCATGTTGAAAGTATAGGTCATATGGTGTGGCAGCCATTTTAAAAAACACAAACATTTCAAAAATGTGTTTTTTTTTCCAAATGCTTATGTTAGAACTGTAAACAGTTGTTATATAGCTTTATTTTGTGACATAACTACTTATATTGCATTGCAAAAATAATGCGCTGGCCACCTCTATTGCTGCTTGCAGCTATATTTAGGTGGCCATGCAACGAAGTTGCAGGACAACCTATTGTTATTGTCAGGATTATTAGGTGGCCAGCAACAAAGTTGCAGGACAACCTATTGTTATTGTTCGGATTATTATTATTATTATTATTATTATTATTATTATTATTATTATTATTATTCTTTTTATTCCGCCAAGCTTTGTATTCAATTGACCATAACTGCTTAACTATTTTTGCAAAGCTCTTAAAATCAGGTATGCTGGTACAGCCTATTGCTGTGCTACATCTCATGCAAAATTGAACTCATAGGTCACATGCTCTGGCAGCCATATTGCTTTTTGCGACAAATTTTGACAAACGCTTAAAAATCTTTAGCTCTGTTACTGCTTATGTTACAAGTTTGAAACTCGCTGTGCTTAGTGCTACTATGACCTGAAATTGCTATTGCTCAAGAGAAGTGCCTTGGTTACATGATGTGGCAGCCATCTTGCATTTTGCGAAAATATTCAAACATCTTCTTCTCCTAAACCGCTTAGTGCAATGACGCGCAATTTTGCACATATGGTCCTTGCAAGGTCCTCTACCAAGTTTGTTAAAACTGCGATTTTTCCATAATCAACATGGCTGCTGTGAGACATTAACCTTTTTATCGCCATTTAATTGCGTAATTTTGCACTTTATACATTAGTTTTACAATATTTAACAATATTACAGTGTAATAGACACATGATTACACATAGTCATAACCCTTAAAGACAATATTGCAGTTAAAATTTGCGTTGCGCAATCGCCTTCGTGAAATAAAACATTTGCAAATTTTCATGAAACTTCTGCAAATTGTAGAGGTTTATAGTGAGCATTAGTATGTGCAATTTGAAAGCCATACATTGCATAGCTTGGCGGCCATTTTGTTTCGTATGCGCCATTTTTAAAAACTATAAAAATCTTCTTCTCCGAAACCGCTTATGGGACAGACTTGAAATTTTGTTTATAGAGTTATCTTATGACTAGCATTCAGATTTGTTCAAGAGAAGTTGATACGTCATGTGGTTTGGCAGCCATTTTGAATTGTTCAAAATTGCTTAACGATATATTTAAATTAATAATAAAACAAAAACCGTTTTACAAAAATGCTTTATTTTTTGCCATGTTTATTGATATCTATAGTGAGCACTATTGTGCGTAATATGGAGGCTGTATATCTTACGATCGGGCAGCCATCTTGGTTTACGCGAAAATTTTGAAAGTCTATTTTCTCTGCAACCACTTATGTAAGAACTGTGAAATTAGCTGTACAGTCTTATATTGTTACCTAGATTCATAATTGCTCATTAGGAGAGAATCGGTCACATGATGCGGCAGCAATATCGGTTTTATTTTTATCGTAATTATTTGTAATTCAATACTTCCTCTTTTGAGTCAATTGCTCACAAAACACAAATTACTTATGCTAAACTCTTGAAATCAGGTATACTGGTACAGCCTATTGCTATGCTACATATCATGCAATATTGAACTCATAGGTCATAAGGTTACGCAGCCATGTTGTTTTTTGCAACAAATTTCGAGAACTGCTTAATAATCTTTAGCTCTGGAACCGCTTATGTTGCAACTTTGAAACTTGCTGTGCTTAGTGAAACTATGACCTAGATTTTCCATTGCTCAACAGAAGTGACTTGGTCACATGATGTAGCAACCATCTTGCATTTTGCGAAAATCTTTAAACATCTTCTTCTCTTAAACCGCTTAGTGCAATAAAGCGCAATTTTGCACGTATGCTCCTTGCAAGGTCCTCTACCAAGTTTGTTAAAATTGCAATTTTTCCATAATCAACATGGCTGATGTGAGACATTAACCTTTTTATCGCCATTTAATTGCGTAATTTTGCACTTTATACATTAGTTTTACAATATTTAACAATATTACAGTGTAATAGACACATGATTACACATAGTCATAACCCTTAAAGACAATATTGCAGTTAAAATTCGCATTGCGCAGTCGCCTTCGTGAAATAAAACATTTGCAAATTTTCATGAAACTTCTGCAAATTTTAGAGGTCTATAGTGAGCATTAGTATGTGCAATTTGAAAGCCATACATTGCATAGCTTGGCGGTTATTTTGTTTCATATGCGCCATTTTTAAAAACTATAAAAATCTTCTTCTCCGAAACCGCTTATGGGACAGACTTGAAATTTTGTTTATAGAGTTATCTTATGACTAACATTCAGATTTGTTCAAGAGAAGTTGATACGTCATGTGGTTTGGCAGCCATTTTGAATTGTTCAAAATTGCTTAACAATATATTTAAATTCATAATAAAACAAAAACCGTTTCATAAAAATGCTTTATTTTTGCCAAGTTTATTGACATCTATAGTGAGCACTATTGTGCATAATATAGAGGCTGTATATCTTACGATCGGGCAGCCATCTTGGTTTACGCGAAAATTTCTAAAGTCTATTTTCTCTGCAACCGCTTATGTAAGAACTGTGAAATTTGCTGTACAGTCTTATATTGTGACCTAGAGTCGCAGTTGTTCATGTTGAAGGAATTAGTCACAAGCTGTGGCAGCCATATTGGTTTATGCAAAAATTTCGAAACTCTGTTTTCTTTCCAACCGCTTATGTTAAAACTGTGAAATTTGCTGTATAACCATGTATTGTCACCTAGAGTTACATTTGTTCATGTTGAAAGTATAGGTCATATGGTGTGGCAGCCATTTTAAAAAACGCAAACATTTCGAAAATGTGTTTTTTTCCCAAATGCTTATGTTAGAACTGTAAACGGTTGTTATACAGCTTTATTTTGTGACATAACTACTTATATGGCATTGCAAAAATAATGCGCTGGCCACCTCTATTGCTGCTTGCAGCTATATTTATTAGGTGGCCAGCAACAAAGTTGCAGGACAACCTATTGTTATTGTTCGGATTATTATTATTATTATTATTATTCTTTTTATTCCGCCAAGCTTTGTACTCAATTGCCCATAACTGCTTAACTGTTTTTGCAAAGCTCTTAAAATCAGGTATGCTGGTACAGCCTATTGCTGTGCTACATCTCATGCAAAATTGAACTCATAGGTCACATGCTCTGGCAGCCATATTGCTTTTTGCGACAAATTTTGACAAACGCTTTAAAATCTTTAGCTCTGGAACTGCTTATGTTACAACTTTGAAACTCGCTGTGCTTAGTGCTACTATGACCTGGAATTGCTATTGCTCAAGAGAAGTGCCTTGGTCACATGATGTGGCAGCCATCTTGCATTTTGCAAAAATATTCAAACATCTTCTTCTCCTAAACCGCTTAGTGCAATGACGCACAATTTTGCACATATGCTCCTTGCAAGGTCCTCTACCAAGTTTGTTCAAACTGCGATTTTTCCATAATCAACATGGCTGCTGTGAGACATTAACCTTTTAATCGCCATTTAATTGCGTAATTTTGCACTTTATACATTAGTTTTACAATATTTAACAATATTACAGTGTAATAGACACATGATTACACATAGTCATAACCCTTAAAGACAATATTGCAGTTAAAATTTGCATTGCGCAATCGCCTTCGTGAAATAAAACGTTTGCAAATTTTCATAAAACTTCTGCAAATTGTAGAGGTCTATAGTGAGCATTAGTATGTGCAATTTGAAAGCCATACATTGCATAGCTTGGCGGCCATTTTGTTTCGTATGCGCCATTTTAAAAAACTATAAAAATCTTCTTCTCCGAAACCGATTATGGGACAGACTTGAAATTTTGTTTATAGAGTTATCTTATGACTAACATTCAGATTTGTTCAACAGAGGTTGATATGTCATGTGGTTTGGCAGCCATTTTGAATTGTTCAAAATTGCTTAACGATATATTTAAATTAATAATAAAACAAAAACCGTTTTACAAAAATGCTTTATTTTTGCCATGTTTATTGACATCTATAGTGAGCACTATTGTGCATAATATGGAGGCTGTATATCTTACGATCGGGCAGCCATCTTGGTTTACGCGAAAATTTCGAAAGTCTATTTTCTCTGCAACCACTTATGTAAGAACTTTGAAATTTGCTGTACAGTCTTATATTGTTACCTAGATTCAAAATTGCTCATTAGGAGAGAATCAGTCACATGATGCGGCAGCAATATCGGTTTTATGTTTATCGTAATTATTTGTAATTCAATACTTCCTCTTTTGAGTCAATTGCTCACAAAACACAAATTAATTATGCTAAACTCTTGAAATCAGGTATGCTGGTACAGCCAATTGCAATGCTACATCCCATGCAATATTGAACTCATAGGTCATAAGGTTACGCAGCCATATTGTTTTTTGCAACAAATTTCGAGAACTGCTTAATAATCTTTAGCTCTGGAACTGCTTATGTTGCAACTTTGAAACTTGCTGTGCTTAGTGATGCTATGACCTAGATTTTCCATTGCTCAACAGAAGTGACTTGGTCACATGATGTAGCAACCATCTTGCATTTTGCGAAAATCTTTAAACATCTTCTTCTCTTAAACCGCTTAGTGCAATAAAGCGCAATTTTGCACGTATGCTCCTTGCAAGGTCCTCTACCAAGATTGTTAAAATTGCGATTTTTCCATAATCAACATGGCTGCTGTAAGACATTAACCATTTTATCGCCATTTAATTGCGTAATTTTGCACTTTATACATTAGTTTTACAATATTTAACAATATTACAGTGTAATAGACACATGATTACACATAGTCATAACCCTTAAAGACAATATTGCAGTTAAAATTCGCATTGCGCAGTCGCCTTCGTGAAGTAAAACATTTGCAAATTTTCATGAAACTTCTGCAAATTGTAGAGGTCTATAGTGAGCATTAGTATGTGCAATTTGAAAGCCATACATTGCATAGCTTGGCAGCCATTTTGTTTCGTATGCGCCATTTTTAAAAACTATAAAAATCTTCTTCTCCGAAACCGCTTATGGGACAGACTTTAAATTTTGTTTATAGAGTTATCTTATGACTAACATTCAGATTTGTTCAAGAGAAGTTGATACGTCATGTCGTTTGGCAGCCATTTTGAATTGTTCAAAATTGCTTAACGATATATTTAAATTCATAATTAAACAAAAACCGTCTTACAAAAATGCTTTATTTTTGCCATGTTTGTTGACATCTGTAGTGAGCACTATTTTGCATAATATAGATGCTGTATATCTTACGATCGGGCAGCCATCTTGGTTTACGCGAAAATTTTAAAAGTCTATTTTCTCTGCAACCGCTTATGTAAGAACTGTGACATTTGCTGTACAGTCTTATATTGTGACCTAGAGTCACAGTTGTTCATGTTGAAGGAATTAGTCACAAGCTGTGGCAGCCATATTGGTTTACGCAAAAATTTTGAAACTGTGTTTTCTTTCCAACCGCTTATGTTAAAATTGTGAAATTTGCTGTATAACCATATATTGTCACCTAGAGTTACATTTGTTCATGTTGAAAGTATAGGTCATATGGTGTGGCAGCCATTTTAAAAAAATGCAAACATTTTGAAAATGTGTTTTTTTTCCAAATGCTTATGTTAGAACTGTAAACAGTTGTTATATAGCTTTATTTTGTGACATAACTACTTATATGGCATTGCAAAAATAATGCGCTGGCCACCTCTATTGCTGCTTGCAGCTATATTTATTATTATTAGGTGGCCAGCAACAAAGTTGCAGGACAACCTATTGTTATTGTTCGGATTATTATTATTAGGTGGCCAGCAACAAAGTTGCAGGACAACCTATTGTTATTGTTCGGATTATTATTATTATTATTCTTTTTATTCCGCCAAGCTTTGTATTCAATTGCCCATAACTGCTTAACTATTTTTGCAAAGCTCTTAAAATCAGGTATGCTGGTACAGCCTATTGCTGTGCTACATCTCATGCAAAATTGCACTCATAGGTCACATACTCTGGCAGCCATATTGCTTTTTGCGACAAATTTCGACAAACGCTTAAAAATCTTTAGCTCTGGAACTGCTTATGTTACAACTTCGAAACTCGCTGTGCTTAGTGCTACTATGACCTGAAATTGCTATTGCTCAAGAGAAGTGCCTTGGTCACATGATGTGGCAGCCATCTTGCATTTTGCGAAAATATTCAAACATCTTCTTCTCTTAAACCGCTTAGTGCAATGACACGCAATTTTGCACATATGCTCCTTGCAAGGCCCTCTACCAAGTTTGTTCAAACTGCGATTTTTCCATAATCAACATGGCTGCTGTGAGACATTAACTTTTTTATCACCATTTAATTGCGTAATTTTGCACTTTATACATTAGTTTTACAATATTTAACAATATTACAGTGTAATTACGCAAATGATTACACATAGTCATAACCCTTAAAGACAATATTGCAGTTAAAATTCGCATTGCGCAATCGCCTTCGTGAAATAAAACATTTGCAAATTTTCATGAAACTTCTGCAAATGGTAGAGGTCTATAGTGAGCATTAGTATGTGCAATTTGAAAGCCATACATTGCATAGCTTGGCGGCCATTTTGTTTCGTATGCGCCATTTTTAAAAACTATAAAAATCTTCTTCTCCGAAACCGCTTATGGGACAGACTTGAAATTTTGTTTATAGAGTTATCAAATGACTAACATTCAGATTTGTTCAAGAGAAATTGATACGTCATGTGGTTTGGCAGCCATTTTGAATTGTTCAAAATTGCTTAACGATATATTTAAATTAATAATAAAACAAAAACCGTTTAACAAAAATGCTTTATTTTTGCCATGTTTATTGACATCTATAGTGAGCACTATTGTGCGTAATATAGAGGCTGTATATCTTACAATTGGGCAGCCATCTTGGTTTATGCGAAAATTTCGAAAGTCTATTTTCTCTGCAACCGCTTATGTAAGAACTGTGAAATTTGAAATACAGTCTTATATTGTTACCTAGATTCATAACTGCTCATAAGGAGAGAATCAGTCACATGATGCGGCAGCAATATCTGTTTTATGTTTATCGTAATTATTTGTAATTCAATACTTCCTCTTTTGAGTCAATTGCTTACAAAACACAAATTACTTATGCTAAACTCTTGAAATCAGGTATGCTGGTACAGCCTATTGCTATGCTACATCTCATGCAATATTGAACTCATAGGTCATAAGGTTACACAGCCATATTGTTTTTTGCGACAAATTTCGAGAACTGCTTAATAATCTTTAGCTCTGGAACTGCTTATGTTGCAACCTTGAAACTTGCTGTGCTTAGTGATGCTATGACCTAGATTTTCCATTGCTCAACAGAAGTGCCATGGTCACATGATGTAGCCGCCATCTTGCATTTTGCGAGAATCTTTAAACATCTTCTTCTCTTAAATCGCTTAGTGCAATAAAGCGCAATTTTGCACGCATGCTCCTTGCAAGGTCCTCTACCAAGATTGGTAAAATTGCGATTTTTCCATAATCCACATGGCTGCTGTGAGACGTTAACCTTTTTATAGCCATTTAATTGCGTAATTTTGCACTTTATACATTAGTTTTCAATATTTAACAATATTACAGTGTAATAGACACATGATTACACATAGTCATAACCCCTAAAGACAATATTGCAGTTAAAATTCGCATTGCGCAGTCGCCTTCGTGAAATAAAACATTTGCAAATTTTCATAAAACTTCTGCAAATTGTAGAGGTCTATAGTGAGCATTAGTATGTGCAATTTGAAAGCCATACAATGCATAGCTTGGCGGCAATTTTGTTTCGTATGCGCGTTTTTTAAAAACTACAAAAATCTTCTTCTCCGAAACCGCTTATGGCACAGACTTGAAATTTTATTTACAGAGTTATCTTATGACTAACATTCAGATTTGTTCAAGAGAAGTTGATATGTCATGTGGTTTTGTAGCAATTTTGAATTTTTCAAAAACGCTTAACGATATTTTAAAATTAATAATAAAACAAAAACCGTTTTACAAAAATGCTTTATTTTTGCCATATTCATTGACATCTATGGTTACAATTATTGTGCATAATATGGAGGCTGTATATCATATGATCTGGCAGCCATTTTGTTTTATGCGAATATTTCGAAAATCTATTTTCTCTGCAACTGCTTATGTTAGAACTGTGAAACTTGCTATATAACCTTATATTGTGACCTAGAGTCACAGTTGTTCATGTTGAAGGAATTGGTCACAAGCTGTGGCAGCCATATTGGTTTACGAGAAAATTTCAAAAATGTGTTTTCTTTCCAACCGCTTATGTTAAAGCTGTGAAATTTGCTATATAACCATATATTGTCACCTAGAGTTACATCTGATCGTGATGAAAGTATTAATCATATGGTGGGACAGCCATCTTGAAAAACGCAAACATTTTGAAAATGTGTTTTCTTTCCAACTGATAATGTTAGAATTGTAAAAACTTCTATAAAGCTTTATATTGTGACTTAGCTGCTTGTATGTCATTGCAATGTCGATGCGCATGGCCACCTCTATCGCTGCTTGCAGCTATATTTATTATTATTAGGTAGCCATGCAACGAAGTTGCAGGACAACCTATTGTTATTGTCAGGATTATTATTATTATTATTATTATTATTATTTTTTTTTTTTTTTTTTTTTTATTAGGTGGCCAGCAACAAAGTTGCAGGACAACCTATTGTTATTGTTCGGATTATTATTATTATTATTATTATTATTCTTTTTATTCCGCCAAGCTTTGTATTCAATTGCCCATAACTGCTTAACTGTTTTTGCAAAGCTCTTAAAATCAGGTATGCTGGTACAGCCTATTGCTGTGCTACATCTCATGCAAAATTGAACTCATAGGTCACATGCTCTGGCCGCCATATTGCTTTTTGCGACAAATTTCGACAAACGCTTAAAAATCTTTAGCTCTGGAACTGCTTATGTTACAACTTTGAAACTTGCTGTGCTTAGTGCTACTATGACCTGAAATTGCTATTGCTCAAGAGAAGTGCCTTGGTCACATGATGTGGCAGCCATCTTGCATTTTGCGAAAATATTCAAACATCTTCTTCTCCTAAACCGCTTAGTGCAATGACGCTCAATTTTGCACATATGCTCCTTGCAAGGTCATCTACCAAGTTTGTTCAAACTGCGATTTTTCCATAATCAACATGGCTGCTGTGAGACATTAACCTTTTTATCGCCATTTAATTGCGTAATTTTGCACTTTATATATTAGTTTTACAATATTTAACAATATTACAGTGTAATAGACACATGATTACACATAGTCATAACCCTTAAAGACAATATTGCAGTTCAAATTCGCATTGCGCAATCGCCTTCGTGAAATAAAACATTTGCAAATTTTCATGAAACTTCTGCAAATTGTAGAGGTCTATAGTGAGCATTAGTATGTGCAATTTGAAAGCCATACATTGCATAGATTGGCGGCCATTTTGTTTCGTATGCGCCATTTTTAAAAACTATAAAAATCTTCTTCTCCGAAACCGCTTATGGGACAGACTTGAAATTTTGCTTATAGAGTTATCTTATGACTAACATTCAGATTTGTTCAAGAGAAGTTGATACGTCATGTGGTTTGGCAGCCATTTTGAATTGTTCAAAATTGCTTAACGATATATTTAAATTCATAATAAAACAAAAACCGTTTTACAAAAATGCTTTATTTTTGCCATGTTTATTGACATCTATAGTGAGCACTATAGTGCTTAATATGGAGGCTGTATATCTTACGATCGGGCAGCCATCTTGGTTTACGCGAAAATTTCGAAAGTCTATTTTCTCTGCAACCGCTTATGTAAGAACTGTGAAATTTGCTGTACGGTCTTATATTGTTACCTAGTTTCAAAATTGCTCATTAGGAGAGAATCAGTCACATGATGCGGCAGCAATATCGGTTTTATGTTTATCGTAATTACTTGCAATTCAATACTTCCTCTTTTGAGTCAATTGCTCACAAAACACAAATTACTTATGCTAAACTCTTGAAATCAGGTATGCTGGTACAGCCTATTTTAATGCTACATCTCATGCAATATTGAACTGATAGGTCATAAGGTTACGCAGCCATATTGTTTTTTGCGACAAATTTCGAGAACTGCTTAATAATCTTTAGCTCTGGAACTGCTTATGTTGCAACTTTGAAACTTGCTGTGCATAATGATGCTATCACCTAGATTTTCCATTGCTCAACAGAAGTGACTTGGTCACATGATGTAGCAACCATCTTGCATTTTGCGAAAATCTTTAAACCTCTTCTTCTCTTAAACCGCTTAGTGCAATAAAGCGAAATTTTGCACGTATGTTCCTTGCAAGGTCCTCTACCAAGATTGTTAAAATTGCGATTTTTCCATAATCAACATGGCTGCTGTGAGACATTAACCTTTTTATCGCCATTTAATTGCGTAATTTTGCACTTTATACATTCGTTTTACAATATTTAACAATATAACAGTGTAATAGACACATGATTACACATAGTCATAACCCTTAAAGACAATATTGCAGTTAAAATTCGCATTGCACAGTCGTCTTCGTGATATAAAACATTTGCAAATTTTCATGAAACTTCTGCAAATTGTAGAGGTCTATAGTGAGCATTAGTATGTGCAATTTGAAAGCCATACATTGCATAGCTTGGCAGCCATTTTGTTTTGTATGCGCCATTTTTAAAAACTATAAAAATCTTCTTCTCCGAAACCGCTTATGGGACAGACTTGAAATTTTGTTTATAGCGTTATCTTATGACTAACATTCAGATTTGTTCAAGAGAAGTTGATACGTCATGTGGTTTGGCAGCCATTTTGAATTGTTCAAAATTGCTTAACGATCTATTTAAATTCATAATAGAACAAAAACCATTTTACAAAAATGCTTTATTTTTGCCATGTTTATTGACATCTATAGTGAGCATTATTGTGCATAATATAGAGGCTGTATATCTTACGATCGGGCAGCTATCTTGGTTTGCACGAAAATTTTGAAAGTCTATTTTCTCTGCAACCGCTTATATAAGAACTGTGAAATTTGCTGTACAGTCTTATATTGTGACCTAGAGTCACAGTTGTTCATGTTGAAGGAATTAGTCACAAGATGTGGCAGCCATATTGGTTTACGCAAAAATTTTGAAACTGTGTTTTCTTTCCAACCGCATATGTTAAAACTGTGACATTTGCTGTATAACCATATATTGTTGAAAGTATAGGTCATATGGTGTGGCAGCCATTTTAAAAAACGCAAACATTTCGAAAATGTGTTTTTTTCCCCAAATGCTTATGTTAGAACTGTAAACCGTTGTTATATAGCTTTATTTTGTGACATAACTACTTATATGGCATTGCAAAAATAATGCGCTGGCCACCTCTATTGCTGCTTGTTATTATTATTATTATTATTATTATTATTATTCCGCCACTTTTTCTATTGCCCATAACTTTTGAACTGCTAAAGCAAAGCTTTTGAAATCAGGTATGCTTGTACAGCCTATTGCTCTGCTACATCTCATGCAATATTGAACTCATAGGTCATAAGGTTACGCAGCCATATTGTTTTTTGCGACAAATTTCGAAAACTGCTTAATAATCTTTAGCTCTGGAACTGCTTATGTTACAACTTTGAAACTTGCTGTGCTCAGTGCTGCTATGACCTTCATTTGCCATTGCTCAACAGAAGTGCTTTGGTCACATGATGTAGCAGCCATCTTGCATTTTGCGAAAATCTTTAAACATCTTCTTCTCTTAAACCGCTTAGTGCAATAAAGCGCAATTTTGCACATATGCTCCTTGCAAGGTCCTCTACCAAGTTTGTTCAAATTGCGATTTTTCCATAAACAACATGGCTGCTGTGAGACATTAACCTTTTTATCGCCATTTATTTGCGTAATTTTGCACTTTGTACATTAGTTTTACAATATTTAACCATATTGCAGTGTAATAGACACATGATTACACATAGTCATAACCCTCAAAGACAATATTGCAGTTAAAATTTGCATTGCGCAGTCGCCGTCGTGAAATAAAACATTTGCAAATTTTCATGAAACTTCTGCAAATTGTAGAGGTCTATGGTGAACATTAATATGTGCAATTTGAAAGCCATACAATGCATAGCTTGGCGGCCATTTTGTTTCGTATGCGCTGTTTTTAAAAACTACAAAAATCTTCTTCTCCGAAACCGCTTATGGCACAGACTTGAAATTTTGTTTATAGAGTTATCCTATGACCAATATTCAGATTTGTTCAAGAGAAGTTGATAGGTCATGTGGTTTGGCAGCCATTTTGAATTGTTCAGAAATGCTTAATGATATATTTTAATCAATAATAAAACAAAAACCGTTTTACAAAAATGCTTTATTTTTGCCAAGTTTATTGACATCAATGGTGATCACTGTTGTGCGCAATATGGAGGCTGTATATCTTATGATCGGGCAGCCATCTTGGTTTTCGCGAAAATATCGAAAGTCTATTTTCTCTGCAACCGCTTATGTAGGAACTGCGAAATTTGTTGTATAATCTTATATAGTGACCTAGATTCACAGTTGCTCATTAGGAGAGAATCAGTCACATGATGCGGCAGCAATATTCGTTTTATATTTATCGTAATTATTTGTGATTCAATACTGCCTCTTTTGATTCAATTGCTCATAAAACACAAATTACTTATGCTAAACTCTTGAAATCAGGTATGCTGGTACAGCCTATTGCTCTGTTACATCTCATGCAATATTGAACTCATAGGTCATAAGGTTACGCAGCCATATTGTTTTTTGCGACAAATTTCGAAAACTGCTTAATAATCTTTAGCTCTGGAACTGCTTACGTTACAACTTTGAAACTTGCTGTGCTTAGTGCTGCTATGACCTACATTTGCCATTGCTCAACAGAAGTGCTTTGGTCACATGATGTAGCAGCCATCTTGCATTTTGCGAAAATCTTTAAACATCTTCTTCTCTTAAACCGCTTAGTGCAATAAAGCGCAATTTTGCACATATGCTACTTGCAAGGTCCTCTACCAAGTTTGTTCAAATTGCGATTTTTCCATAATCAACATGGCTGCTGTGAGACATTAACCTTTTTATTGCCATTTATTTGCGTAATTTTTCACTTTAAACATTAGTTTTACAATATTTAACCATATTACAGTGTAATAGACACATGACTACACATAGTCATAACCCTCAAAGACAATATTGCAGTTAAAATTTGCATTGCGCATTCGCTGTCGTGAAATAAAACATTTGCACATTTTCATGAAACTTCTACAAATTGTAGAGGTCTATGGTGATCATTAGTATGTGCAATTTGAAAGCCATACAATGCATAGCTTGGCGGCCATTTTGTTTCGTATGCGCTGTTTTTAAAAACTACAAAAATCTTCTTCTCCGAAACCACTTATGGCACAGACTTGAAATTTTGTTTATACAGTTATCATATTACCAATATTCATATTTGTTCAAGAGAAGTTGATAGGTCATGTGGTTTGGCAGCCATTTTGAATTGTTCAAAAATGCTTAACAATATTTTTTAATCAATAATAAAACAAAAACCGTTTTACAAAAATGCTTTATTTTTGCCAAGTTTATTGACATCAATGGTGAGCACTGTTGTGCGCAATATGGAGGCTGTATATCTTATGATCGGGCAGCCATCTTGGTTTTCGCAAAAATATCGAAAGTCTATTTTCTCTGCAACCGCTTATGTAAGAACTGCGAAATTTGCTGTATAACCTTATATTGTGACCTAGAGTCACAGTTGTTCATGTTGAAGGAATTGGTCACAAGCTGTGGCAGCCATATTGGTTTACGCAAAAATGTCGAAAATGTGTTTTCTTTCCAACCGCTTATTTTAAAGCTGTGAAATTTGCTGTATAACCATATATTGTCACCTAGAGTTACATCTGATCGTGATGAAAGTATTGGTCATACAGTGGGGCAGCCATCTTGAAAAACGCAAAAATTTCGAAAATGTGTTTTCTTTCCAACTGCTAATATTAGAATTGTAAAAACTTCTATAAAGCTTTATACTGTCACTTAGCTGCTTGTATGCCATTGCAATGTTGATGCGCATGGCCACCTCTATCGCTGCTTGCAGCTATATTTATTATTATTATTATTCCGCCACTTTTTCTATTGCCCATAACTTTTGAACTGCTAAAGCAAAGCTCTTGAAATCAGGAATGCTAGTACAGCCTATTGCTCTGCTACATCTCATGCAATATTGAACTCATAGGTCATAAGGTTACGCAGCCATATTGCTTTTTGCGAAAAATTTCGATAAACGCTTAATAATCTTTATCTCCGGAACTGCTAATGTTACAACTTTGAAACTTGCTGTGCTCAGTGCTGCTATGAACTAGATTTGCCATTGCTCAACAGAAGTGCCTTGGTCACATGATGTAGCAGCCATCTTGCATTTTGCGAAAATCTTTAAACATCTTCTTCTCTTAAACCGCTTAGTGCAATAAAGCGCAATTTTGCACATATGCTCCTTGCAAGGTCCTCTACCAAGTTTGTTAAAATTGCGATTTTTCCATAATCAACATGGCTGCTGTGAGACATTAACCTTTTTATCGCCATTTAATTGCGTAATTTTGCACTTTATACATTAGTTTTACAATGTTTAACAATATTACAGTGTAATAGACACATGATTACACATAGTCATAACCCTTAAAGACAATATTGCAGTTAAAATTCGCATTGCGCAATCGCCTTCGGGAAATAAAACATTTGCAAATTTTCATGAAACTTCTGAAAATTGTAGAGGTCTATAGTGAGCATTAATATGTGCAACTTGAAAGCCATACATTGCATAGCTTGGCGGCCATTTTGTTTCGTTTGCGCCATTTTTACAAACTATAAAAATCTTCTTCTCCGAAACCGCTTATGCGACAGACTTGAAATTTTGTTTATAAAGTTATCTTATGACTAACATTCAGATTTGTTCAAGAGAAGTTGATACGTCATGTGGTTTGGCAGCCATTTTGAATTGTTCAAAATTGCTTAACGATATTTTTAAACTAATAATAAAACAAAAACCGTTTTACAAAAATGCTTTATTTTTGCCATGTTTATTGACATCTATAGTGAGCCCTATTGTGCGTAATATGGAGGCTGTATATCTTACGATCGGGCAGCCATCTTGGTTTACGCGAAAATTTCGAAAGTCTATTTTCTCTGCAACCGCTTATGTAAGAAATGTGAAATTTGCTGTACAGCCTTATATTGTGACCTAGATTCACAATTGCTCATTAGGAGAGAATCAGTCACATGATGCGGCAGCAATATCGGTTTTATATTTATCGTAATTATTTGTAATTCAATACTACCTCTTTTGTGTCAATTGCTCACAAAACACAAATTACTTATGCTAAACTCTTGAAATCAGGTATGCGGGTACAGCCTATTGTAATGCTTTATCTCATGCAATATTGAACTCATAGGTCATAAGGTTACGCAGCCATATTGTTTTTTGCGACAAATTTCGAGAACTATTTAATAATCTTTAGCCCTGAAACTGCTTATGTTGCAACTTTGAAACTTGCTGTGCTCAGTGCTGCTATGACCTAGATTTGCCATTGCTCAACAGAAGTGCCTTGGACATATGATGTAGCAGCCATCTTGCATTTTGCGAAAATCTTTAAACATCTTCTTCTCTTAAACCGCTTAGTGCAATAAAGCACAATTTTGCATGTATGCTCCTTGCAAGATCCTCTTTTAAGTTTGTTAAAATTGCGATTTTTCCATAATCAACATGGCTGCTGTGAGACATTAACCTTTTTATCGCCATTTAAAAGCGTAATTTTGCACTTTATACATTAGTTTTACAATATTTAACAATATTACAGTGTAATAGACACATGATTACACATAGTCATAACCCTCAAAGACAATATTGCAGTTAAAATTTGCACTGCGCAGTCGCCTTCGTGAAATAAAACATTTGCAAATTTTCATGAAACTTCTGCAAATTGTAGAGGTCTATAGTGAGCATTAGTATATGCAATTTGAAAGCCATACATTGCAAAGCTTGGCGGCCATTTTGTTTCGTATGCACTGTTTTTAAAAGCTACAAAAATCTTCTTCTCCTAAACCGCTTATGGCACAGACTTGAAATTTTGTTTACAGAGTTATGTTATCACTAACATTCAGATTTGTTCAAGAGAAGTTGATAGGTCATGTGGTTTGGCGGCCATTTTGAATTGTTCAAAATTGCTTAACGATATTTTTAAATTATTAATAAAACAACAACCGTTTTACAAAAATGCTTTATTTTTGCAATGTTTATTGACATCTATATTGAGAACTATTGTGCATAATATGGAGGCTTTATATTATATGATCTGGCAGCCATTTTGTTTTACGCGAAAATTTTGAAAATCTATTTTCTCTGCAACCACTTATGTTAGAACTGTGAAACTTGCTGTATAACCTTATATTGTGACCTAGATACACAGTTGTTCATGTTGATGGAATTAGTTACAAGCTGTGGCAGCCATATTGATTTACGTGAAAATTTTGAAAATGTGATTTCTTTGCAACCGCTTATGTTAAATCTTTGAAATTTGCTGTATAGCTATATATTGTGACTTAGTAGCTTGTATGCCATTGCAAAGTCGATGCGCATGGCCACCTCTATCACTGCTTGCAGCTATATTTTTCTAAATACATTTTGTACTTTTGTGCTTTAGATGTGCTCTATATTTTATATATTTTTTTAATTTTGGTCAAGCTATATATTTATATATATATATTTTTTTTCATTTTAATACTAGTTGCCAACATAAATTTAGCTTCAAGCTTCATCAAGTCTGCAATAGCTTAAGCAAGAAAAAAAAAACACAAGGTGAGTGGTAGAAACTGTGTCCAGTATGTCTGCCAGGAGATATTTCTTTAGGACAGCCTACCAAAACTGCTGCTTTGATAACTTAAAGAGACAGTCAAGTCCTAAAAAAAGTTCATGATTCAAATAGGGCAAGTCATTTTAAACACATTTCCAATTTACTTTTATCACCAATTTTGCATTGTTCCCTTTAGTATTCTTAGTTGAAAGCTAAACCTAGGAGGTTCATATGCTAATTTCTTAGACCTTAAAGGCTGCCTCTAATTTAAATGGATTTTGACAGATTTTTACCACTAGAAGCCATTACTGAGTTTCATATAGCCCTCATGTGTTTCATATAGATAACATTGAGCTCATGCATGTGAATTTACTGAGGAGTGAGCACTGATTGGCTAAAATGCAAGTCTATCAAAAGAACTGAAATAAGTCTGCAGAGGCTTAGATACAAGGCAATTACAGAGGTAAAACGTATTATTATAACTGTGTTGGTTATGCAAAACTGGGGAATGGGTAATAAAGGGATGATCTATGTATGATAAAAACAAAAATTCTGATTTGACTGTCCCTTTAAGTAACAGTAATTAAGGAGTGATATATTACACCATGAAACAGAAAGGTTTCCCTTAGATCACCCTGCATTTTCATATCCATAGGATCTCTAAATGCATCTGCATCATTCATAGAAAGATTACTTTTTTCAACCAAAATACTATATATATATATATATATATATATATATATATATATATATATATATATATAGTATTTTATAATATAATTGAGACAGTTTATCCAAAACAAGCAAACATGTTTCAGCTTTTACTATTCCAGTCTGTCATTTAAATTTAAAGGGTAAACTAGAGATCTCAATTTAGGATTGCCCTGAAGTATGTGGTTTACTATTTTTTCATTTGATTAATTTAACTTGATGATTGTCAGCGTAACTTAATATAAAGGATATTACTATTCATTATTTAATTTTAGTAACATTTTTAAGACTATTGCAATAGATCTCACATAAGTGTTTCCAATAAAAAAAGCACAACTTATTATTGTAATGTATAAACTATTTATCACTTTTTACAAGTACTTTTCTGTGGTACAACACTTTGATAAAACATGACCGGGCCTAATAAAAGACTAATAACAATAAATAGTCTAGACACCATGACAACAGTAGTAAGTTATGACTAAAAACCCAGCCTCTCCTATAACTAAATCCATGACAAACAGACATATATGTACATATATCTAGTGTGGAGAAAATATTTGGAGAAAAGTCTTCTAATATTTTACTAAGAGTTCTTCAAAGTGTATTGTATTTTTGTGTAGACTTGTCACTTATTCCTAAAACCTTTTGTGACACATGCACATATAGTTCAAGGAGGTGGAACCTTTGTTGTGTGACTTTAACTGCAAAGATGCATAGTTACTGAGTTTTACCTACTAGTAAAATGAAATGGTGATGCTAATATGTAAAAAAGCTAAAAACTATTCAAGTTGAATATAAGGAGCTCTATAGTAAGTTGTAGATGAGCTTGGAAGTCCTTGTGGTACAGGCTCGCTGATGCAAGCCTGCAAGCACAAGTTAAGAAACAGCAGTTTTATCTTAATACTTTTATTGAGAGTTAAATCATAACAGACAGAATTGTCTGGGATGATTAACAAGCCATGCTCTTGCCAGATTGGTTATGCAAGAGCAGGGGACAAGGCTGCACAAGAAATGGCTTGTGCAAGGTTTAATGCGAGCAAAAGATGTTGTCTCACAAGCCCAAAACACACAAAGACACATTCCCTGATTGGCAACCTAGTTAAATAGAGCCCAAAGTTTTTGCATGACAACCTCTTATAATTAGAACTGAAGCCTATGTTTTTTTTTTACTTCACCTTGATCAACGGTAGGTCATTTTATTTTAGTGTTTTAGAGATTTTCATTGGATGCATAATATATACAGTATGTAGGATAAATTCTTTAAAGTCAAAGATAATTTTCATCCCTAACATAAATATTCAAATTATAGTTAAAGATATATTATAACCTCTAAACAAGTCTTACATTAGAAATTCACAAAGGTAATAAGGCAGTGATCAAAAATGAATTGCTAAAATTAGTTAGACGGCATACAATACTAACAGAAGTCAAAACTTGGGGGGAAAATATAATCTTTTTTCTGCTAAGAACTATAAACTATAATGAGGGTGAGTTTTGAAATGTGTCAGATGCTGCGTTACTTTCCTTTTTGGCAAAACACAATTAGACTGTGGTGAACGTCAGCATAAAACATACTTAGGAAAGTTACTAGGGGAGGACCACCAGAGAGGAAAATATGTCTAACCTGTCTAAAGTTAGATTTTGTTTTAATTATATTTGAAGAAACCAATTTTACATTCTAGCAAGATACCAATTTGGACTTATAAAACAGTCAGCTATACAGATATCTATTCCAACATATTCTGGTTACTTTAAGAGCTACATCAATCAGTTACTAGATCTAACTAAAGTTATTACTACAAATGACTGGAACCAATTTGTATTCTTTCAAGTTGCGTCTAGACTTTAATAAGTGCTTTAAGCACTAGGCATTTCAATGCCAGTATCAAAACTAAATCCAGTTTAGAGAGAGAGAGAACGTTCTACCAAATCTTTCTGCTCATATGATAAACAGTATACATATGTTTATATATATATATATATATATATATATATATACATATATATATATAAAACTTTAAACAGTGAATCCGCCTCAGTATTACAACTACCCGGGTGCTGTAGTGAACTCCTATAGATCATAAATTTGCTTAGTAAAGTTTATGATACATATATATATATATATATATATATATATATATATATATATATATATATATATACATATATATATATATATATATATATATATATATATATATATATATATATATATAAAAGCACAATCCAAGGAGAAGATGTAGTCAAACCAATACAAACCAAATATAGTACTTGCTGAAATTTGCAAATATCTTTTATTTGTTTCTATGACCTTTACAGTTTTATAATTATACAAAGTCTTTGGTTTAGTTTACAAGTGGATCGCTATATATCGCTTTCATTAAAGCAATATTAGTGCTCCACTTTGTAATACCAGCACACGAAAATTATTGTGCGCTGGTTTTACAAGTTAGCTGCAATGCAAACATGATCTTGCCTCACATTGCTAGGAAGCATTGGGCTCATGAGAGTGTGCTTCCATAGGCTCCTATGGTAGCCACATTCTGATGCCATCACAGAGGGCATCAGAACTTCAGTGTCAGCAAAGGGGGTAAGTCGCACAGAGATGGGCAGCAAATATAAATATATACACATATTAACACATACCTATATATGTATATAAGCTTATAGATTTATATTTACAGGGAACACACAGTTCCCATAAACCGCAATGTAAAGGCATTTTTCAGTGCCATTTTTTTTCTAGCACCCCACTCCCACCAACTTTAACCCCAAAATACTGCCTTGTGCAGTAATTTTATTTAATAAATAAAGATACTGCCATCTTTAGTATTAATAAACTACACTTGGAAGTATTTTGAGGGCATAAGGGGCAGATTTATAAAATTAACCAGAAATCCGATCTCTGTTTAATTTTATAAGCGCTAATTACTACCACAAGCTTATGGTAGCAATAACAAGTCACTTGTAATGGCTGATTAATTATCGTGCTCCCGCAAACGGGAGCGCAAAAGTTTAGCGCTGCACTTGTAATCTAGCCCTTTGTCTCTATATTTAACAAAATATTATCTATATATTTATTTTTATTGCTTTCAATCCAGATTTTGTACCAACAATGCAATGCTTATAAAAACAATAAAGTCAAAATTAAACTTTCATGATGCAGATAGATAATGCAATTTTAAACAATTTTCCAAAGTACTTTTATTATCTATTTTGCTTCATTCTCTTGCTATCCTATGTTGAAGAGCATACCTAGGTAGGCTCAGGAACAGCAATGCAATATTGGGGGCTAGCTGCTGATTGGTTGTTGTGCATATCTGCCTCTTATTAATGTTTCACCAGAGGTGTTCAGCTATCTCCCAGTAGGGCTTTGCTACTCCATGCAAAAAGAATTAAGTAAAATTGATAATAGCAATAAACTGCAAAGTTGTTTAAAATTGTATGCTCCCTCTGAATCATGTTAAAAATGGGTTTCATGTCCCTTTAAAGCTACTCATTTATTTACCTTTCTCATTTAGGCCTAGATTTAGAGTTCGGCGGTAGCCGTCAAAACCAGCGTTAGAGGCTCCTAACGCTGGTTTTGGGCGCCCGCTGGTATTTGGAGTCAGTGATTAAAGGGTCTAACGCTCACTTTTCAGCCGCGACTTTTCCATACCGCAGATCCCCCTACGCCATTTGCGTAGCCTATCTTTTCAATGGGATCTTCCTAACGCCGGTATTTAGAGTCGTTTCTGCAGTGAGCGTTAGAGCTCTAACGACAAGATTCCAGCCGCCTGAAAAAAGCAGGAGTTAAGAGCTTTCTGGCTAACGCCGGTTTATAAAGCTCTTAACTACTGTACCCTAAAGTACACTAACACCCATAAACTACCTATGTACCCCTAAACCGAGGTCCCCCCACATCGCCGCCACTCGATTAAAATTTTTAACCCCTAATCTGCCGACCGCCACCTACGTTATACTTATGTACCCCTAATCTGCTGCCCCTAACACCGCCGACCCCTGTATTATATCTATTAACCCCTAACTTGCCCCCCACAACGTCGCCGCAAGCTACTTAAAATAATTAACCCCTAATCTTCCGACCGCAAATCGCCGCCACCTACGTTATCCCTATGTACCCCTAATCTGCTACCCCTAACATCGCCGACCCCTATGTTATATTTATTAACCCCTAATCTGCCCCCCACAACGTCGCCGACACCTACCTACACTTATTAACCCCTAATCTGCCGAGCGGACCTGAGCGCTACTATAATAAAGTTATTAACCCCTAATCCGCCTCACTAACCCTATCATAAATAGTATTAACCCCTAATCTGCCCTCCCTAACATCGCCGACACCTACCTTCAATTATTAACCCCTAATCTGCCGACCGGAGCTCACCGCTATTCTAATAAATGTATTAACCCCTAAAGCTAAGTCTAACCCTAACACTAACACCCCCCTAAGTTAAATATAATTTTTATCTAACGAAATAAATTAACTCTTATTAAATAAATAATTCCTATTTAAAGCTAAATACTTACCTGTAAAATACATCCTAATATAGCTACAATATAAATTATAATTATATTATAGCTATTTTAGGATTAATATTTATTTTACAGGCAACTTTGTAATTATTTTAACCAGGTACAATAGCTATTAAATAGTTAAGAACTATTTAATAGTTACCTAGTTAAAATAATAACAAATTTACCTGTAAAATAAATCCTAACCTAAGATATAATTAAACCTAACACTACCCTATCAATAAAATAATTAAATAAACTACCTACAATTACCTACAATTAACCTAACACTACACTATCAATAAATTAATTAAACACAATTGCTACAAATAAATAAAATTAAATAAACTATCTAAAGTACAAAAAATAAAAAAGAACTAAGTTACAGAAAATAATAAAATATTTACAAACATAAGAAAAATATTACAACAATTTTAAACTAATTACACCTACTCTAAGCCCCCTAATAAAATAACAAAGCCCCCCAAAATAAAAAATTCCCTACCCTATTCTAAAATACAAATATTACAAGCTCTTTTACCTTACCAGCCCTGAACAGGGCCCTTTGCGGGGCATGCCCCAAGAATTTCAGCTCTTTTGCCTGTAAAAAAAAACATACAATACCCCCCCCCCAACATTACAACCCACCACCCACATACCCCTAATCTAACCCAAACCCCCCTTAAATAAACCTAACACTACCCCCCTGATGATCTTCCTACCTTGTCTTCACCATGCCAGGTTCACCGATCCGTCCTGGCTCCAAGATCTTCATCCAACCCAAGCGGGGGCTAGACATCCACTGAAGAAGTCCAGAAGAGGGTCCAAAGTCTTCCTCCTATCCGGCAAGAAGAGGACATCCGGACCGGCAAACATCTTCTCCAAGCGGCATCTTCTATCTTCTTCCATCCGATGACGACCGGCTCCATCTTGAAGACCTCCAGCGCGGATCCATCCTCTTCTTCCGACGACTAGACGACGAATGACGGTTCCTTTAAGGGACGTCATCCAAGATGGCGTCCCTCGAATTCCGATTGGCTGATAGGATTCTATCAGCCAATCGGAATTAAGGTAGGAATTTTCTGATTGGCTGATGGAATCAGCCAATCAGAATATAGTTCAATCCGATTGGCTGATCCAATCAGCCAATCAGATTGAGCTCGCATTCTATTGGCTGATCGGAACAGCCAATAGAATGCGAGCTCAATCTGATTGGCTGATTGGATCAGCCAATCGGATTGAACTATATTCTGATTGGCTGATTCCATCAGCCAATCAGAAAATTCCTACCTTAATTCCGATTGGCTGATAGAATCCTATCAGCCAATCGGAATTCGAGGGACGCCATCTTGGATGACGTCCCTTAAAGGAACCGTCATTCGTCGTCTAGTCGTCGGAAGAAGAGGATGGATCCGCGCTGGAGGTCTTCAAGATGGAGCCGGTCGTCATCGGATGGAAGAAGATAGAAGATGCCGCTTGGAGAAGATGTTTGCCGGTCCGGATGTCCTCTTCTTGCCGGATAGGAGGAAGACTTTGGACCCTCTTCTGGACTTCTTCAGTGGATGTCTAGCCCCCGCTTGGGTTGGATGAAGATCTTGGAGCCAGGACGGATCGGTGAACCTGGCATGGTGAAGACAAGGTAGGAAGATCATCAGGGGGGTAGTGTTAGGTTTATTTAAGGGGGGTTTGGGTTAGATTAGGGGTATGTGGGTGGTGGGTTGTAATGTTGGGGGGGGGGTATTGTATGTTTTTTTTTACAGGCAAAAGAGCTGAAATTCTTGGGGCATGCCCCGCAAAGGGCCCTGTTCAGGGCTGGTAAGGTAAAAGAGCTTGTAATATTTGTATTTTAGAATAGGGTAGGGAATTTTTTATTTTGGGGGGCTTTGTTATTTTATTAGGGGGCTTAGAGTAGGTGTAATTAGTTTAAAATTGTTGTAATATTTTTCTTATGTTTGTAAATATTTTATTATTTTCTGTAACTTAGTTCTTTTTTATTTTTTGTACTTTAGATAGTTTATTTAATTTTATTTATTTGTAGCAATTGTGTTTAATTAATTTATTGATAGTGTAGTGTTAGGTTAATTGTAGGTAATTGTAGGTAGTTTATTTAATTATTTTATTGATAGGGTAGTGTTAGGTTTAATTATATCTTAGGTTAGGATTTATTTTACAGGTAAATTTGTTATTATTTTAACTAGGTAACTATTAAATAGTTCTTAACTATTTAATAGCTATTGTACCTGGTTAAAATAATTACAAAGTTGCCTGTAAAATAAATATTAATCCTAAAATAGCTATAATATAATTATAATTTATATTGTAGCTATATTAGGATTTATTTTACAGGTAAGTATTTAGCTTTAAATAGGAATCATTTATTTAATAAGAGTTAATTTATTTCGTTAGATAAAAATTATATTTAACTTAGGGGGGTGTTAGTGTTAGGGTTAGACTTAGCTTTAGGGGTTAATACATTTATTAGAATAGCGGTGAGCTCCGGTCGGCAGATTAGGGGTTAATAATTGAAGGTAGGTGTCGGCGATGTTAGGGAGGGCAGATTAGGGGTTAATACTATTTATGATAGGGTTAGTGAGGCGGATTAGGGGTTAATAACTTTATTATAGTAGCGCTCAGGTCCGCTCGGCAGATTAGGGGTTAATAAGTGTAGGCAGGTGTCGGCGACGTTGTGGGGGGCAGATTAGGGGTTAATAAATATAACATAGGGGTCGGCGATGTTAGGGCAGCAGATTAGGGGTACATAGGGATAACGTAGGTGGCGGCGGTTTACGGAGCGGCAGATTAGGGGTTAAAAGTGTAATGCAGGGGTCAGCGATAGCGGGGGCGGCAGATTAGGGGTTAATAAGTGTAAGGTTAGGGGTGTTTAGACTCGGGGTACATGTTAGAGTGTTAGGTGCAGACGTAGGAAGTGTTTCCCCATAGGAAACAATGGGGCTGCGTTAAGAGCTGAACGCTGCTTTTTTGCAGGTGTTAGGTTTTTTTTCAGCTCAAACTGCCCCATTGTTTCCTATGGGAGAATCGTGCACGAGCACGTTTTTGATGCCGGCCGCGTCCGTAAGCAACTCTGGTATCGAGAGTTGCATTTGCGGTAAATATGCTCTACGCTCCTTTTTTGGAGCCTAACGCAGCATTTGTTTGAACTCTCGATACCAGAGTTAAATTTATGGTGCGGCCAGAAAAAAACCCGCGGAGCGTTAACAGCCCTTTTACCGCCGAACTCCAAATCTAGGCCATAGTTTCTTGCCAGGTTTTTGCTACATTAATATACAGCAAATAAATGGATTTTTTTCCAAAAGAGCTTTATTGAATAAATGAAATGGTACAAAGTAAGTAATAATAAAACATTAAGAGACAAGTTGCTTTCTTAGCGTTTTTTCAGTAGTATAGTCTTAATACTATTGTTCTTACTGTATGTCTGTTCTTGTTGGACCATTGATATTAGGTCTTTGGTTCCAGTACAGTTCCTTTGTTCGGTGACTATAGCTATTGGCCACATACCGATGATGTCTTGACTTGGAACAAGTGGTACTTGGAATATTCCTGAAGCACAGGTAGTCCTAATATTTGATCATATGTTTAGGTTATTATATAATCCGTTTTAGTGTAAACAGTTAAACTTAATATTCTTTATATAACGGGAATTTATTTTTTGAATACTTTAACAGTAACTGGAATCTTTTGCTGGTCAACATTCCAGCGAATCCTAAAATATTGTTTCACAATTCAACTGCAACTTACTGGTTCCTACAATCTTACACAATCTGTTTTGATATATAAACCACTCTATAAAGAATATTATGCAACAGGTTAAGGGACATCAAGTCCAACATTAGTCTGTAAAAGCCTATACAATATACTAAAAGATTCAAGTGGGGAGGGGGCGGAGCCAACTGCTAAAGGGATCAGTCACACATCGCAAGAGCTCCTGAATATTTATCATGCAAAATGGCATTATTTGCCTGAAAATCACGCTATTTTACAATCCTAGCAGATAGCCCAGATCACACTGATGCCTATTCAGTAACGGTACACATATGGAGCGTTAATACGGAAGGAAAAGACCCTGAAATCTACGCTGCATAGCTTACAGCAGAGGCGCGAATCGCCATCTTGGCTCACAGATGCTGAAGATATCCAGATAACATACGCTCCTAAGCAGACCATGAATAGTTATTATTGCCTCAGAACACCGAAAGGGCAGGATAGACAATTGTGTATTTAGGCTTCAGTAGGCATAGGTTAAACTTTGTTTCTAATTTTGAAAGGGTGGCTGGGACGCATGTAGTCTGTTGACTTTAGATATACTATTAGGAGTACTTGCTCTCTTGGTGACCTACATAGTCCTACATAGCAAGACAGCAGTCCTCTATTACATACTAAAAGATTGCCACATCACCCTGACCCATAACACACACAGCCTATAATATGCTCATATCCCCACTGTTCAGCAACATATACTCCTTAAAGTTTCTAAGACACATGAAGTCCTATTTGATTTACTTGTCTACCCATGCAACATGGTTTGAGGGATCTCTAGGGCTCTTATAGATGCAAATGAAACTGCATGATTGTGTACCTAAGATCTTTATGTGTAGTATTACACTGTATATTATGTTACTCCCTATAATCCATATATTTTAATAATCCCCCTCGCACATAACTTTGACAAGAACTACCCTTACTCATTTGTTACCTTTTTCCTCTTCTGCACTTTACCATATCTTAAGTTTAAAAGCTCACATGCTTTATTATGCTAAGCATGTAGTTTTGGGGCTTCTTACAATGTTTTATTGAACCAGTATGACCGTATTGCTTTGAATCCCCCTAATTTCCCTACAACTTGTTTATAATAGGGATTATGTATATAATAGTTTAAGCCCATAATGGTCAGTTTAACTAACTTAGACAGACATGTTGTATAGAGATGCAATGTCATATTTCAACATCAGCGGGGCATACAGGCAGTGATGTTACTAAATTATACATATGGGATATAATCTCATCACTAGTACTCTGGTAACTTGGGTATCTAAGATAGATGGGATGGCCTTATTTTATTGAATGCTGGAGTGTGTCGCTTGCGGCCGGGGCGGCATATTGTAGTATTCTTGTAGTGAATTACTCGATATCTCAAAACTACCTGTATAGCTTTACATACATAATATTCCATGTCCCCTAGGCTAGAGCCTGGGGTGCAATTTATCTCTATAGCTATCCATCCCACATAAAGCGCATAATAGATGATAACCAGTGTTTTCACACTTAATTTTTGTGATACTGAATTGATATTCGATTAAGTTGCCTTGAGTACTAATCTATCTGCCTGGTCCACTAGCGTGTTTGTAAGTAAAGGGCTCTAAGTCTATTAACCTCCTCATAATGTATCTACATACCTAGAATAGCCATAATTAAAAACCTAAGGGCTATGTATCATGTTGACTCCCCCCCCCCCCCCTCATATATGAAGAGAAATTTCATTAAAACTGCTATTGTTTTGTATTTTCCTGGGTAGGTCATCACCAGACACAGAGGTAGGCTCAATGTATGGTTTACTAATAACAACTGTTAATGTCATGCTATATAATCTGAACTAGTTGCACTTTACTAAAACGTAGACTTATAGCTGAGATAACCTTTGATATCCTAGTCCCTGTTATGGTATCACATAGCCTTTATCCGCTAGAAGTCTTAGCATGTATATAGTTGCCATACCCTACAAACCCTGATATTGTAGGTATGTGGTTTCAGACACAGCACCTCCTCATTACTAGAGCACATCATTTATTTTTATCAGGCTCCTCTCCTACCTTTCCCGCCGGTACTTGTTGCCTGCGGGTCATACCCCTACTCCCTTTTCCCTCATCGCCTGTAGGTGGCATCTCCCCAGGAGAGGAGCTCATCTAGAAACCCCCTATTTCTTATCTTATACCATGTATGCTATCATTTGTCTTATATCTCATAGTGCTTACACCCTATTACCCCTCTTTGAGAATGACTGATCCAGAATGTAATCATATTCATTCTATACACAAAAACCCAGGGACTTTTTTCATGTGTCCACTTAAGTATACTTCTAGAGATCAGCCATCAGGATAACAACCTGGGAACTCGTTAGCTCCAATATAACTTATGGCTCCGCCCCCCCCCCGCCCTTACCTTTAGCTACTGTTCACCCTTACTGTAAGTGAACAAATAAGCAGTGTTTATCCGCATTTGTTAATACATAGTTATAAGTTTTTCTTATATCCCTTTTTTTATTTATATAGAATCCAAATACATCTTTATGTTATATTTAGTCTACCATACTATAGGATGTACAAGTTGTTATGGATATGTAAACTGTGAACGTTTTTTTTTCTTCTTTCTGTGTTATAACATAGGAAACAAAACGAAAAAGAGGTAATGCCAGAATGTGATTACTTCGTGTTATACTAGAGGTTGATGGCTTGACAAGGCCTCAGAGGTGACGTGTTTCAATTCTGTGTATAATGTTTATTTTTGTTACCCTTGTATATCTGGTATTCCTCAATAAAAAACTTTGATTCCAAAAAAAAAAGATTCAAGTGTGTTCAACATCAATAGAATACTTTATATATTAAAATACAGTAAGTAAATATTACGGGCCAGATTATAAGTGGTGCACTATTTAGCGCTTTTGCTCATGCACAAACACAGCCAGAAGTAAACTTTTAACACACGCGTATTACCAGTTGAAAGTAAATTCCTTGGTCCCTAGTGAATGCTGAAGCTTGCTAATTTGAGGACTTTGGATATACATACACAGTAAAAGACATTATTAAATATTAAAATGTATTAAAAATTATTTTTGTTTTCAAGTATTTGGGGTGAGATTTCATATACGGCACAAGCTTCAGCTGAAACCCGTGCCGCCCATAATTTCACCTTGCACATCGGGGTATTACATAAAGCCCGCCGGCAGTTCATAAAGTGCCATAGATCAGATAAACTAGCGATGTCCAGATATGAGCGTAAATACAAATTTCTGAAGTCGCCAGTGACTTACGCACTTTAGAAACTGCCGGCGCCTAAGAAAATAAAAAATAAATGTCAAATCTCCCATAAAAGTCTAACCCGCCTCCCAAAAATAAACCCGACACGTAAAACCCCTATATCCGCCATCAAACCCACATCGGAACTAATAATAAAAGTATTAACCCCTTAACTGACAACCCCCCACAACACAATATGCCTAATTAAACTATTAACCCCTAATCCACTGTTCACCCATATCGCAATAAACCTAATAAAGTATATTTGAACAGTCAATAGGATTTCAGTAGCTCTCATCCTATTGGCTGATTTGAATTTGAAGAATCAAATCAGCCAATAGGAATGCAAGGGATGCCATTTTTAAACACGTACCTTGAATTCACGGTCGCTGTTCCTGCTCCATGCTCATCTCCACTCCGCGCCAGCTTGGTCCTGGATGAAGAAGAAAGAGGTCCCCGCTTGGAAGAAGATGTCAGCCGCTTGGAAGAAGACTTCACCTCCTGGAACAGGACCTTCTCCGCCGGACATCAGGAACGGTGAGTACCTATTTTGGGGGTTAGACTTAGGCTTTTTTTATTTATTTTTTATTTATTTTTTTAGATTAGGGATTTCTGGGCACTCTTAAAGAGCTTTCTCTTAAAGATAATGCCCTTTTAATGGCAGTAAAAGAGCTGAAAGCCCTTTTAAGTGCAATGCCCATATAAATGCCCCTTTAGGGGCAATGGGTAGTTTAGGATTTTTTAGTGTTAGGTATGTTTAATTTGGGGGGTTTGGTGGGTGGGGGTTTTACTGTTAGAGGGTGGACTTAGAGTATTTTTTTAAGGAAAAGAGCTGTTAAACTTAGGGCAATGCCCTACAAAAGGCCCTTTTAAGGGCTATTGGTAGTTTAGCATTAGATTAGGGGTGTTTTTATTTTGGGGGGGCTTTTTTATTTTCTTAGGCCTAGATCTGGAGTTCGGCGGTAGCCGTCAAAACCAGCGTTAGAGGCTCCTAACGCTGGTTTTGGCCGCCCGCTGGTATTTGGAGTCAGTGATTAAAGGGTCTAACACTCACTTTTCAGCCGCGACTTTTCCATACCGCAGATCCCCCTACGCCATTTGCATATCCTATATTTTCAATGGGATCTTTCTAACGCCGGTATTTAGAGTCGTTTCTGAAGTGAGCGTTAGAGCTCTAACGACAAAACTCCAGCCGCCTTAAAATAGCAGGAGTTAAGAGCTTTCTGGCTAACGCCGGTTTATAAAGCTCTTAACTACTGTACCCTAAAGTACACTAACACCCATAAACTACCTATGTACCCCTAAACCGAGCTCCCCCCACATCGCCGCCACTCAATTAAAATTTTTAACCCCTAATCTGCCGACCGCCACCTACGTTATACTTATGTACCCCTAATCTGCTGCCCCTAACCCCGCCAACCCCTGTATTACATTTATTAACCCCTAACCTGCCCCCCACAACATCGCCGCCAGCTACTTACAATAATTAACCCCTAATCTGCCGACCGCAAAGCGCCGCCACCTACGTTATCCCTATGTACCCCTAATCTGCTGCCCCTAACACCGCCGACCCCTATATTATATTTATTAACCCCTAATCTGCCCCCCTCAACGTCGCCGACACCTACCTACACTTATTAACCCCTAATCTGCCGAGCGGACCTGAGCGCTACTATAATAAAGTTATTAACCCCTAACCCGCCTCACTAACCCTATCATAAATAGTATTAACCCCCTAATCTGCCCTCCCTAACATCGCCGACACCTAACTTCAATTATTAACCCCTAATCTGCCGACCGGAGCTCACCGCTATTCTAATAAATGTATTAACCCCTAAAGCTAAGTCTAACCCTAACACTAACACCCCCCTAAGTTAAATATAATTTACATCTAACGAAATTAATTAACTCTTATTAAATAAATGATTCCTATTTAAAGCTAAATACTTACCTGTAAAATAAATCCTAATATAGCTACAATATAAATTATAATTATATTATAGCTATTTTAGGATTAATATTTATTTTACAGGCAACTTGGTATTTATTTTAACTAGGTACAATAGCTATTAAATAGTTAAGAACTATTTAATAGCTACCTAGTTAAAATAATAACAAATTTACCTGTAAAATAAATCCTAACCTAAGATATAATTAAACCTAACACTACCCTATCAATAAAATAATTAAATAAACTACCTACAATTACCTACAATTAACCTAACACTACACTATCAATAAATTAATTAAACACAATTGCTACAAATAAATACAATTAAATAAACTAGCTAAAGTACAAAAAATAAAAAAGAACTAAGTTACAAAAAATAAAAAAATATTTACAAACATAAGAAAAATATTACAACAATTTTAAACTAATTACACCTACTCTAAGCCCCCTAATAAAATAACAAAGCCCCCCAAAATAAAAAATTCCCTACCCTATTCTAAATTAAAAAAGTTACAAGCTCTTTCTGAACAGGGCCCTTTGCGGGGCATGCCCCAAGAATTTCAGCTCTTTTGCCTGTAAAAGAATAAATACAATACCCCCCCCCCAACATTACAACCCACCACCCACATACCCCTAATCTAACCCAAACCCCCCTTAAATAAACCTAACACTAAGCCCCTGAAGATCTTCCTACCTTGTCTTCACCATACCAGGTTCACCGATCCGTCCTGGCTCCAACATCTTCATCCAACCCAAGCGGGGGTTGGCGATCCATCATCCGGTGCTGAAGAGGTCCAGAAGAGGCTCCAAAGTCTTCCTCCTATCCGGCAAGAAGAGGACATCCGGACCGGCAAACATCTTCTCCAAGCGGCATCTTCAATCTTCTTCCATCCGGTGCGGAGCGGGTCCATCTTGAAGCAGGCGACGCGGATACATCCTCTTCTTCCGTTGTCTCCCGACTAATGACGGTTCCTTTAAGGGACGTCATCCAAGATGGCGTCCCTCGAATTCCGATTGGCTGATAGGATTCTATCAGCCAATCGGAATTAAGGTAGGAATTTTCTGATTGGCTGATGGAATCAGCCAATCAGAATCAAGTTCAATCCGATTGGCTGATCCAATCAGCCAATCAGATTGAGCTCGCATTCTATTGGCTGATCGGAACAGCGTCTGTAAGCAACTCTGGTATCGAGAGTTGCATTTGCGGTAAAAATGCTCTACGCTCCTTTTTTGGAGCCTAACGCAGCATTTGTTTAAACTCTCGATACCAGAGTTAAATTTATGGTGCGGCCAGAAAAAAGCCCGCGGAGCGTTAACAGCCCTTTTACCGCCAAACTCCAAATCTAGGCCTAAGGGATTAGGTTTAATTTTTTTATTTTTAATAATTAGTTTTTTATTTTAATTGTAATTTAGTATTTTTTCATTTAGGTAATTGTAGTTAATTTAGGGGGTGTTAGGTTAGGGGGTTTAGTAATTTAATTAGTTATTTGGGTTGTGGATTTTTTGCGGATTAGGGGTTAATAGATTTATTAGGATTATTGTGTTGTGTGAGTTTGGCGGATTAGGGGTTAATAGTTTTATTAGGTTTGTTGCGATGTGGGTTAATGGCGGATTAGGGGTTCATATACTTTATTAGGTTTATTGCGATGTGGGTTAATGGCAGATTAGGGGATAATATACTTTAATAGTTATTGCAGTGGGGGATTGCGGTTGACAGGTAGATATTGCGCATGCGTTAGGTGTTAGTTATTTTCAGGAGGTAGATAGATGTTGCGCATGCGTTAGGTGTTAGTTATTTTCAGGAGGTAGATAAATATTGTGCATGCGTTAGGCAGTTACGGTGCTCACATACTCAGCTCAAGGCTTGCTGCGCCTGCCTATGTGTGGCTGGGTGTAAACTGAGTAAAATTTCTCCATTTTTGCTGCGTAAGTCCTCGCGCTGAATATTTGATACCGATTTTGAAAATATACGTGCCGCATTTATATGCAGTGCTGTATATGTGATACCAAAACCGCGTAAAAACCAGCTTTTGCGGGCAACGCCGCATATGTAATCTTGCCCTTGATTGGAAAGGCTTCCAAAGTAAATTCAGATTGATATATGTAAACATAAATACACATGTATACTACACATATATACATATGTATGTATATATATATATATATATATATATATATATACACACATGTATATGTATGCATATATCCCTTATATCCCTTTCCATTCAAATACCTTGTCATATACCATATACCTTTTAACCCTTATAACTTTTTTTTATATTGATATGATTCATTTTTATTAGATAGTGTATATATGAGTATAACACTTTATTTTAATGTATTTATGTTGTGTTTAGGGCAAATTTTTTAGCCCTAACCTATTCAGTCGCGCTAACCCAACAAGCGTTTACTTTCAACTTGTATATGCTCACCAGCTTACGCAGGCAAGATATTTCAATATTGCGTACATGCTAACGTCAGGGCACCACTTGTATTCTAGCCATATGTGTCTAATCCCACACATATTTATTCCCTGTTCTACAAATACACCATGATACCCTAATGACTCTTCCAATGGCCTATGACCTCCTTTCACTTATTAATTAGTTAAACTACTGCCATCCTCCTCTGCAATTAATTGTCACACCTTCTTTTCTAATTTTCAAATGCTCCATTTGTTTTTTGTTTTGTTTTTTGTTTTTGCAGGAATCCACTTATTTACTCTAGGACTCTATAATTTGGATGATTTTTTTGTGGTATATTTTATTTCAATTGTAAATTTTATCAACATCTACCAAATATTCCATGTAGCTCCAAGGAGATTTTAGATTACAATGTGACATTTTGTTTTTAAATGAAAATAGATACTATCCCTTTGACATCCCTTTGTAATTTGTTTTACAATCCATCATAAGAGTTGTGCAAATTGCTTCACAGGGCTTTTTATTAAGTTCTATTTGAAGCAATTCCAATATACTTAAAAACTTAGTTACGTCAATTTGAAAATTCAGCAGCATTCCAAAGAGCTAGGAATATAACTGTTTTAACAGATTTTGAGGGATTTCTAGACTTTTTCGCATATGCTTTTCAAATTCTTCGGATATTCCTGGATAACAGACAATGAAACAATTCTAATTTAACATTTTAACGTGTCATGATTGCACATAACTGCATTACAACAAAACATTAGATTGGCTTTGCAAATATACTATAAACATTTAGAAAAATTGGTTTGGGGTAAAATGATACAAGAGTTCTCTGTACCCTAAGAACATTTAATAAATAAAAAACAAAAACATTAAACTCTCTCCCTCAATCTCTCCCACCTTTCACTAACCCTCTTACTGCCCCTCTCTACCTCTATCACTCCCCTGTTTCACTAACCTTTCACTGCCCTCTCTCTCCCTATATTTACGCCACCCTTTCACTATCCTCTCACTGCCCCCTCTCTCCCTATATTTACGCCACCCTTTCACTATGCTCTCACTGCCCCCTCTCTCCCTATATTTACTCCACCCTTTCACTAACCTCTCACTGCCCCCTCTCTCCCTCTATCACTTCCAGCTTTCACTATCCTCTCACTGCCCCCTCTCTCCCTATATTTACTCCACCCTTTTACTATCCTCTCACTGCCCCCTCTCTCCCTATATTTACTCCACCCTTTCACTAACCTCTCACTGCCCCCTCTCTCCCTATATTTACTCCACCCTTTCACTATCCTCTCACTGCCCCCTCTCTCCCTATATTTACTCCACCCTTTCACTAACCTCTCACTGCCCCCTCTCTCCCTCTATCACTTCCAGCTTTCACTATCCTCTCACTGCCCCCTCTCTCCCTATATTTACTCCACCCTTTTACTATCCTCTCACTGCCCCCTCTCTCCCTATATTTATGCCACCCTTTTACTATCCTTTCACTGCTGACTCTCTCCCTATATTTATTCCACCCTTTCACTATCCTCTCACTGCCCCCTCTCTCCCTCTATCACTTCCACCTTTCACTATCCTCTCACTGCCCCCTCTCTCCCTCTATCACTTCCACCTTTCACTATCCTCTCACTGCCCCCTCTCTCCCTATATTTACGCCACCCTTTTACTATCCTCTCACTGCCGACTCTCTCCCTATATTTACTCCACCCTTTCACTATCCTCTCACTGCAGACTCTCTCCCTCTATCACCCCCACCTTTCACTATCCTTTCACTGCCCCCTCTCTCCCTATATTTACTCCACCCTTTCACTATCCTCTCAATGCCAACTATCTCCCTCTATCATTCCCACCTTTCCCTATCCTCTCACTGCTATCTCTCTCCCTATATTTACTCCACCCTTTCACTATCCTCTCACTCCCGACTCTCTCCCTCTATCACCCCCACCTTTCACTATCCTCTCACTGCCCCCTCTCTCCCTATATTTACTCCACCCTTTCACTAACCTCTCACTGCCCCCTCTCTCCCTATATTTACTCCACCCTTTCACTATCCTCTCACTGCCGACTCTCTCCTTCTATCACCCCCACTTTCACTATCCTCTCACTGCCCCCTCTCTACCTATATTTACTCCACCCTTTCACTATCCTCTCACTGCCCCCTTTTTCCCTCTCTCTCACCCCCACCTTTCACTATCCTCTCACTGCCCCCTCTCTCCCTATATTTACTCCACCCTTTCACTATCCTCTCACTGCCGACTCTCTCACTCTATCACCCCCTCCTTTCACTAATCTCTCAGTGCCCCCTCTCTCCCTATATTTACTCCACCCTTTCACTATCCTCTCACTGCCCCCTCTCTCCCTCTATCACCCCCACCTTTCACTAACCTCTCACTGCCCCCTCTCTCCCTATATTTACTTCACACTTTCACTATCCTCTCACTGCCGACTCTCTCCCTCAATCACCCCCTCCTTTCACTAATCTCTCACTGCCCCCTCTCTCCCTATATTTGCTCACCCTTTCACTATCCTCTCACTGCTCCCTCTCTCCCTCTATCACCCCCACCATTCACTAACCTCTCCCTATATTTACTCCACCCTTTCACTATCCTCTCACTGCCCCCTCTCTACCTATATTTACTCCACCCTTTCACTAACCTCTCACTGCCCCCTCTCTTCCTCTATCACTTCCAGCTTTCACTATCCTCTCACTGCCCCCTCTCTCCCTATATTTACTCCACCCTTTTACTATCCTCTCACTGCCCCCTCTCTCCCTATATTTATGCCACCCTTTTACTATCCTTTCACTGCTGACTCTCCCTATATTTATTCCACCCTTTCACTATCCTCTCACTGCCCCCTCTCTCCCTCTATCACTTCCACCTTTCACTTTCCTCTCACTGCCCCCTCTCTCCCTCTATCACTTCCACCTTTCACTATCCTCTCACTGCCCCCTCTCTCCCTATATTTACGCCACCCTTTTACTATCCTCTCACTGCCGACTCTCTCCCTATATTTACTCCACCCTTTCACTATCCTCTCACTGCAGACTCTCTCCCTCTATCACCCCCACATTTCACTATCCTTTCACTGCCCCCTCTCTCCCTATATTTACTCCACCCTTTCACTATCCTCTCAATGCCGACTATCTCCCTCTATCATTCCCACCTTTCCCTATCCTCTCACTGCTAACTCTCTCCCTATATTTACTCCACCCTTTCACTATCCTCTCACTCCCGACTCTCTCCCTCTATCACCCCCACCTTTCACTATCCTCTCACTGCCCCCTCTCTCCCTATATTTACTCCACCCTTTCACTAACCTCTCACTGCCCCCTCTCTCCCTATATTTACTCCACCCTTTCACTATCCTCTCACTGCCGACTCTCTCCTTCTATAACCCCCACTTTCACTATCCTCTCACTGCTCCCTCTCTACCTATACTTACTCCACCCTTTCACTATCCTCTCACTGCCCCCTTTTTCCCTCTCTCTCACCCCCACCTTTCACTATCCTCTCACTGCCCCCTCTCTCCCTATATTTACTCCACCCTTTCACTATCCTCTCACTGCCGACTCTCTCACTCTATCACCCCCTCCTTTCACTAATCTCTCAGTGCCCCCTCTCTCCCTATATTTACTCCACCCTTTCACTATCCTCTCACTGCCCCCTCTCTCCCTCTATCACCCCCACCTTTCACTAACCTCTCACTGCCCCCTCTCTCCCTATATTTACTTCACACTTTCACTATCCTCTCACTGCCGACTCTCTCCCTCAATCACCCCCTCCTTTCACTAATCTCTCACTGCCCCCTCTCTCCCTATATTTACTCACCCTTTCACTATCCTCTCACTGCTCCCTCTCTCCCTCTATCACCCCCACCATTCACTAACCTCTCACTGCCCCCTCTCTCCCTATATTTACTCCACCCTTTCACTATCCTCTCACTGCCGACTCTCTCCCTCTATCACGCCCTCCTTTCACTAATCTCTCACTGCCCCCTCTCTCCCTATATTTACTCCACCATTTCACTATCCTCTCACTGCCCCCTCTCTCCCTATATGTACTCCACCCTTTCACTCTCCTCTCACTGCCGACTCTCTCCCTTTATCACCCCCTCCTTTCACTAATCTCTCACTGCCCCCTCTCTCCCTATATTTACTCCACCCTTTCACTATCCTCTCACTGCCCCCTCTCTCCCTCTATAACTCAAATTTTTCACTATCCTCTCACTGCCCCCTCTCTCCCTCTATAACTACCACCTTTCACTAACCTCTCACTGCCCCCTCTCTACCTCTATCACTCCCACCTTTCACTAACCTCTCACTGCCCCCTCTCTCTCTCTATCTCTCTACCCCTGATGCAATCAGCCAATAGGATTGAGCTGGCATTCTATTGGGTGTTCCAATCAGCCAATAGAATGCAAGCTCAATCCTATTGGCTGATTGCATCAGCCAATAGGATTTTTTCTACCTTAATTCTGATTGGGTGATAGAATTCTATCAGCCAATCAGAATTGAAGGGACGCCATCTTGGATGACGTCATTTAAAGGAACCTTCATTCCAGAATAGCGGTCGGATGAAGAGGATGCTCCGCGTCAGATGTCTTGAAGATGGACCCGCTCCGTGCCAGATGGATGAAGATAGAAGATGCCGTCTGGATGAAGACTTCTGCCCGTCTGGAGTACCACTTCGCCTGGCTTGGATGAAGACTTCTCCCAGCTTCGCTGAGGACTTCGGCCCGGTTGGATGAAGACTTCTCCCGGTAAGGTGATCTTCAAGGGGTTAGTGTTAGGTTTTTTTAAGGGGGGATTGGGTGGGCTTTAGAGTAGGGTTGGTTGTGTGGGTTGTGGGTTGTAATGTTGGGGGGGTTGTCATTTTTTTTTACAGGTAAAAGAGCTGATTACTTTTGGGCAATGCCCCGCAAAAGGCCCTTTTAAGGGCTATTTGTAATTTAGTTTAGGGAAGGGCTTTTTTTTTATTTGGGGGGGGGCTTTTTATTTTGTTAGGGGGATTAGATTAGGTGTAATTAGTTTAAAAATCTTGTAATTTGTTTATTATTTTCTGTAATTTAGTGTTTGTTTGTTTTTTGTACTTTAGCTAATTTTATTTAATTGTATTTAATTGTATTTAATTTAGGGAATTAATTTAATTATATTTTTTATTTTACAGGTAAATTTGTCTTTATTTTAACTAGGCAGTTATTAAATAGTTAATAACTATTTAGTAACTATGGTACCTAGTTAAAATAAATACAAACTTGCCTGTAAAATAAAAATAAACCCTAAGATAGCTACAATGTAACTATTAGTTATATTGTAGCTAGCTTAGGGTTTTATTTATAGGTAAGTATTTAGTTTTAAATAGGAATAATTTAGTTAATGATAGTTATATTTATTTAGATTTATTTAAATTATATTTAAGTTAGGGGGTGTTAGGGTTAAACTTAGATTTAGGAGTTAATAACTTTAATATAGTGGCGGCGAGGTTGGGGGTGGCAGATTAGGGGTTAATAAATGTAGGTAGGTGTCAGTGATGTTAGGGACGGCAGATTAGGGGTTAATAATATTTAACTAGTGTTTGCGATGCGGGAGTGCGGTGGTTTAGGGGTTAATATATTTATTATAGTGGCGGCGATTAGGGGTTAAAAATGTTATTTTAGTGTTTGCGATGTGGGGGGGGCCTCGGTTTAGGGGTTAATAGGTAGTTTATGTGCGTTAGTGTACTTTTTAGCACTTTAGTTAAGAGTTTTATGCTACTGATTTTAAAATGCGGTACCGGGAGAGGGTCTACCGCTCACTTTTTGTCAGACTCGTAATACCGGCGCTATGCAAGTCCCATTGAAAAAAGAGGATACGCAATTTACGTAAGTGTATTTGCGGTATTTACAAGTCTGGACAAAAAAGTGAGCGGTACACCTGTACCTGCAAGACTCGTAATACCAGCGGGCGTTAAAAAGCAGAGTTAGGACCTCTGAATGCTGCTTTTTTAACCTACCGCACAACTCATAATCTAGCCGAATATGAGGTTACTGCCCATCTCAAATAATTTCTACTTTCTGACAATTTCAGAAATTGGTTTACCTTTTAAAAGGCTATATATACAATTTATATATATATAATGTAATAATTTTAAGTGATTTTATTGGGGTGATTAGCCTCTTTCTCTCAGACTTGTGAGTTTTGTATGGTATGCATATTTTCTTGCTCTAATAGTTGTTGTTTTTTTGCTGATGGTATATATATATATATATATATATATATATATATATATATATATATATATATATACATATATACAAATACAAAATTTGGTTTTTTAGCACACCTTACAAAAAGTTTAAATCAACATCTGGGAGTGCTGCCAATATGACCCAGTAATTACACAAACAAAGAGGTATCAGCGCACATCCATTTTCAAAAGCACAACATATTTTTTACTGCTGCAAAAAATTGCCTGCATTTACATCAAGAGACAACTATCTTTTTTTAAATAATATTGGGAACTTAGTCACACAATATGGCCATATTTTGCTTAGCCAGTCACCGCTTACAAGGTGCCCCAATTCGACTGGTCCTACTCTAAATCCTTTTGCCACAGAGGGCTGAAACATTCCTGCTTTTACTCTTCATAATAGAATGAGACTCCCTGGCTTTTTATTCACAACTCTTTAACACTGTAATGAGCACACCTGAACTTGGGTGGGGTGCTTAAACCAATGGGAGATGGTCAGTCTCCCTGGTAATTTTAAATACAAATACAAAATTTGGTTTTTTAGCACACCTTACAAAAAGTTTAAATCAACATCTGGGAGTGCTGCCAATATGACCCAGTAATTACACAAACAAAGAGGTATCAGCGCACATCCATTTTCAAAAGCACAACATATTTTTTACTGCTGCAAAAAATTGCCTGCATTTACATCAAGAGACAACTATCTTTTTTTAAATAATATTGGGAACTTAGTCACACAATATGGCCATATTTTGCTTAGCCAGTCACCGCTTACAAGGTGCCCCAATTCGACTGGTCCTACTCTAAATCCTTTTGCCACAGAGGGCTGAAACATTCCTGCTTTTACTCTTCATAATAGAATGAGACTCCCTGGCTTTTTATTCACAACTCTTTAACACTGTAATGAGCACACCTGAACTTGGGTGGGGTGCTTAAACCAATGGGAGATGGTCAGTCTCCCTGGTAATTTTAAATACAAATACAAAATTTGGTTTTTTAGCACACCTTACAAAAAGTTTAAATCAACATCTGGGAGTGCTGCCAATATGACCCAGTAATTACACAAACAAAGAGGTATCAGCGCACATCCATTTTCAAAAGCACAACATATTTTTTACTGCAGGCAATTTTTTGCAGCAGTAAAAAATATGTTGTGCTTTTGAAAATGGATGTGCGCTGATACCTCTTTGTTTGTGTAATTACTGGGTCATATTGGCAGCACTCCCAGATGTTGATTTAAACTTTTTGTAAGGTGTGCTAAAAAACCAAATTTTGTATTTGTATTTAAAATTACCAGGGAGACTGACCATCTCCTATTGGTTTAAGCACCCCACCCAAGTTCAGGTGTGCTCATTACAGTGTTAAAGAGTTGTGAATAAAAAGCCAGGGAGTCTCATTCTATTATGAAGAGTAAAAGCAGGAATGTTTCAGCCCTCTGTGGCAAAAGGATTTAGAGTAGGACCAGTCGAATTGGGGCACCTTGTAAGCGGTGACTGGCTAAGCAAAATATGGCCATATTGTGTGACTAAGTTCCCAATATTATTTAAAAAAAGATAGTTGTCTCTTGATGTAAATGCAGGCAATTTTTTGCAGCAGTAAAAAATATGTTGTGCTTTTGAAAATGGATGTGCGCTGATACCTCTTTGTTTGTGTAATTACTGGGTCATATTGGCAGCACTCCCAGATGTTGATTTAAACTTTTTGTAAGGTGTGCTAAAAAACCAAATTTTGTATTTGTATTTAAAATTACCAGGGAGACTGACCATCTCCCATTGGTTTAAGCACCCCACCCAAGTTCAGGTGTGCTCATTACAGTGTTAAAGAGTTGTGAATAAAAAGCCAGGGAGTCTCATTCTATTATGAAGAGTAAAAGCAGGAATGTTTCAGCCCTCTGTGGCAAAAGGATTTAGAGTAGGACCAGTCGAATTGGGGCACCTTGTAAGCGGTGACTGGCTAAGCAAAATATGGCCATATTGTGTGACTAAGTTCCCAATATTATTTAAAAAAAGATAGTTGTCTCTTGATGTAAATGCAGGCAATTTTTTGCAGCAGTAAAAAATATGTTGTGCTTTTGAAAATGGATGTGCGCTGATACCTCTTTGTTTGTGTATATACATATATATATATATATATATATATGAGGTAGGATAAGTGCACTCACACTAACTGTATTCAAATGCCAGGGTGCTAAGAAGCAGGTAAGTAGTAGATGTGAAACAAAGCACTTACTGGTCTTGAAAAGTATTCAAACTTGAGTTTATTTCAGTCACGTTTCAGGGTGTTCACCCCTTCCTCAGACCAACAATAGTGAACAATGTGACAAACAATATAAATGCATTACGCCCCTCCCACTACCAGAAAAACCACCAAGGGGTTACCTTGGCAACATACACCTACAGTAATACCAAAAAATGGTAATAAGAATCAAAACAAAAACATAACAAGAAGATGTATACAAACAAAACATATATATAAATATATATATACAGTAATACGTGAATCAATATACCCTTTGTGTATCATACAAGAATCTACTAAACCCATCTTCAATGCTGAGTCATAGCTGTTACAATCCGTCATAAATATGGATACAAAGTAGCAGTAAGTGTATCAAAGTCTTACTTAATGTATCACAATAAGTACCACTGGTAGTGCCGAGCTAACCTCTATACAGTCGATTCATGCCAATACATACTACGGAGAAAATCCCATGTTCTGAGAGGGTAAAAAAGATACTGCAGTCAATTAATTACTTAAGTGATTGTACTGTACTTACGCTAGTAAGCACAAGAAAAGCACAAGAAAACTGCTGGAACAGTTACAGGGGTCATGTATTGTGTCAGGTTAGTAGACGGAGTGTACCCTCCCCCAGGAACATCATCATGTCTTCACCGCCATGCCCCTAATATGATCGTCGCTACTATAGTGTGGCAATGAACAATATAGTGTCACAAGTGTTATTAGGCTACTAAACCCTTAAGAAGACGTTGCCCTATAATACATTACGCATGAAAAATAAATAGGTCATGCGGACTGACCAGTTATGCAAAAAGTCACTAAACAAGGGGCGAATACAGGGTAGAACAGCCAAGTGATAGCTACATGCATAGTAAGAGGCAGAGGGCAACCTATTTAACACATTGAGATACTCTGCCTTACAGCCCCATAAACTCTATGTGGGGAAACTATGTAGAATATGTTCTGAACTGTTAACGACATGTGTACAAACAAGGGAAGGACCAGGGGTACAGTACTACCACTGCCTCTTACTGTGCATGTAGCTGTCACTTGGCTGTTCTACCCCGTATTCACCCCTTGTTTAGTGACTATAGTGTGGCAATGAACAATATAGTGTCCCAAGGTCTATTACGCTACTAAACCCTTAAGAAGAGGTTGCCCTATAATACATTACGCATGAAAAATAAATAGGTCGTGCGCACTGACCAGTTACGCAAAAAGTCACTAAACAAGGGGCGAATATAGGGGGAGAAAAATAGTGTGTGAATTAAAGCACACTTTAGCCAATAAAATATTTACTGCCCTAGAGGCAGATTGACCTATCCAGCACACAAATAATGAATTTCAAAATCTAATTTATTGGTGTGACTAACCACATAATTAAAGCAACTTAAATTATACTAACCGTTATGCTAAATAAACATCAATACACATTCTAAATGGGAGCTCCCACAGAGGCAATCACAAACTTAGTAAAAAAACAACACCTAGATTACGACTTGTGCGTTATGAGTCAAATAGCGGCGTTGTGGCCGATAACGCATCATTTTCCCTAACGCAGCCATTACAAGTCTTGTCGGTATAGGTTTACTGCAAGCCTTTTAGCCTGTAATGTTTTTTAATGGGATTCCCATAGCGTTGGTATTACGAGTTTTGTGTTCTGGCTAAAAACGAGCTCTACAGCCTAAAAGACAAGATACCATCTAAAGTCAATAGTTATGAGTTTTATGCTACAAAGCTGTAACATAAAACTCATAACTAATGTGTTAAAAAGTACACTAACACCCATAAACGACCTATTAATCCCTTAACCGAGGCCCTCCCGCATCTCAAACACTATATTAAATTTCTTAACCCCCAATCTGCCGCTCCCGATATCGCCGCCACTTTCAAAAAATATTAACCCCTCTTCTGCCAGTCCCTGACATCCTCACCACTATACTAAAGTTATTAACCCCTAAACCGCCCCCTCCCGCATCGCAAACACTATTTAAATATTATTAACCCCTAATCTGCAGTCCGCCCATATCGCCCCCACTATACTAAAGTTATTAAGCCCTACACCGCTGCCACTATAATAAACCTATTAACCCCTAAACCACAAGCTCCCCACACCAAAATATACTAAACTATTAACCCCTAAACCAAAAGCCCCCACATCGAAATAAACTAAATTAAACTATTTACCCCTAAACCTAACAACCCCCTAACTTTATATTAAAATTACAATTTCCCTATCTTAAATTAAATTAAAATTTACCTGTCAAATTAAAAAAAATTAAGTTTAAACTACCAATTAAACTAATATAATAATTAAACTAAAATTAAACTAACTACTAATTAAATTAAACTAAACAACACTACTCTAAAAATTACAAAGTATATAAATACAAAAACAAAAAAATACTAAGTTACAAAAAATAACAAACACTAAATTACGGAAAATAACAAACACTAAATTACGGAAAATAACAAACTAAATTATCAAAAATAAATAAGAATTACACCTAATCTAATAGCCCTATAAAAATAAAAAAGCCCACCCAAAATAAAAAAAACCTAGCCTACAATAAACTACCAATGGCCCTTAAAATGGCCTTTTGTGGGGCATTGCCCCAAAGATATCAGCTCTTTTACCTGTAAAAAAAAACACAAAGACCCCCCCAACAGTAAAACCCACCACGCAACCAACCCCCCAATATAAAATGTTAAAGTTAGGAGGTGTTAGGGTTAGGGTTACATTAGGGTTAGGGTTATGTTAGGGTTAGGTTTAGGGTTAGGGTTACGTTAGGGTTAGGTTTAGGGGTTAAAGGGACATGCCACCCACATTTTTTCTTTTATGATTTAGAAAGAGAATGCAATTTTAAACATCTTTCTAATTTACTTATATTATCTAATTTGTTTTATTCTCTTGATATTCTTTGATGAAAAGCATATCTAGATATGCTCACTAGCTGCTGATTGGTTGCTGCACATAGAAGCCTCATGTGATTGGCTCACCATGTGCATTGCTTTTTCTTCAACTAAGGATATTTAAAAAATGAAGCAAAATAAATAATGGAAGAAAATTGTAATGTTGTTTAAATTTCTATTCTCTATCTGAATCATGAAAGAAAGATTTTGGGTTTAGTGGCCCTTTAATATAGTTTAATTTAGGTTGTTGAGATGTGGGGGGCTGGTGGTTTAAGGGTTAATAGGTTTATTTAGTGGTAGTGATGTGGGAAGCCAGAGGTTTAGGGGTTAATAACTTTATTTAGTTGCAGCGATGTTCGGGAGCGGCGGAATAGGAATTAATAACTTTAATATAGTTGCAGAGATGTTGGGGTAAGGCGTAATAGGGGTTAATAACTTTACTATAGTGGCGGCGATATCGAGAGCGGCACATTAGGGTTAATAATTTTATTTAGGTGGCGGCAATATCGGGAGCAGCAGATTAGGGGTTAATAACTGTAGGCAGGCGTCGGCAATGTCGGGGGCAGCAGACTAGGGGTGTTTAGACGTGGAGTTTATGTTAGGGTGTTAGGTTTAAACTGTATTTTTTTTCCCCATAGACATCAATGGGGCTGCGTTACGGAGCTTTTGTTTCCGCAATCGCAGGTGTTAGACTTTTTTTTTGCCGGCTCTCCCCATTGATGTCTATGGGGAAAGCCTGCACGAGCATGTCAAAACACTGCTTGTTTTTGATGCGGTGTGGAGCTCAAAATCTCCATATCACCCGCGCAAGCCGGGTTTTTTTAAACTTGTAATGGCAGCGCTATATGAGGTTAAATAACGTTGTGTTCTTTACTTTCCCTATAGCACTCAAAACTCGTAATCTAGGTGCAAGTGCATGAAATCAGTAACAATGAAATTGCTAGGATTAATGATCATACATTAATGAAATAATAGAGCACAAACAGCATATTCAGGGTTAATAGCTAAGCCAGTCTTAGAACCAGTCTTTTGGTCCAAAAGTTAAAACCAGCTGTCAAATATGCAATGTGTAGAGAGTGTACAGTCCCAGCCAACAATGTTAGTTCTTGCAGTTTAAGCAAATTGCTACTTTTAGTAGACTTGTGTTGCAATATCTCAATTGGGAGTAAAGACCGTTTAAGAAATACTATGAATCTCTTCCACCACAGGAATTGGGGGTTAAATATACATATATATTAGACATGTGCATTCAGTGTATTCGGCACTAAACGAATGCTGAAGCCACATTCAGCAATTTTCAGGGCCGGATTTATTTTTGTGAAAATACAACACATTAAGATTTGTGCAACTCCAGATCTTAGTGTGTTGCACTTTTTCAAGAATAAGCCCAGCTCTAAATAATGCAGCTTGTGGCCGCCATCTTCAGCATCGGTTTAGTACCGAATACACCGAATGTGCATGCAATATATATATATATATATATATATATATATAATATATATATACACAAGTATATATATATATCCTGAAGATACTAAAAACACAAAATGGGAGATTAGTAGCTTTCCATAGATTCCATGCTGGCTTCTAATAAATAGAAAAATATGTTATATTTATTCTTAAAGGACCACTGAATGAAGTAGAATTACATAATTAACAAGTACACAATAAAATGACAATGCAATAGCACTTACTCTGAATTTCAAAATAAGCATTAGATTTTTTTCTGACAAATTCATTTTTTCTCCCATTTTCCGGCCCAACTGTATCATGTGACAGACATCCGCCAATCAGAGACTAGTATATGTATACACTGTGAGCTTGTGCACATGCTCAGTAAGAGCTGGTCCTTCAGAAAGTGTGAATATAAAAAGAATGTCCAAAATTTGATAATGGAAGTAAATTGGAAAGTGTTTTAAAACGACATGCTCTATCTGAATCGTAAAAGTTTAGTTTGACTCGAATGTCTGTTTAAATACAGTTTTCTATTTATATCTGATGTTTTTTTTGGTTATATATATATAATATATATATATATATATATATATATATATATATATATATATATATACACATATATACACATACCTCTCTCTCTCTCTCTCTATATATATATATATATATATATATATATATATATATATTCATATCTATATATATATATATATATATATATATATATATATATATAAAAACTATATTTAGGTACAGATATATATAGTGAGAAAGAAATTAAAAAGCGCTGAGTATAAGGTTCCTCAATGAGAAGGATCACCCACGTAGATCATAAGGTTCCCCGCTTCTTTGCTCCTTGAAGTTGGTAGAGTGGTCATTCAGTCACATATTCCGTGTAACCTTTTTATGTGTCCGAGCCAGATCACGCTGACACATATACATCCTTCTCACTGTGCGGAGATATTATATATCCATGAAAGGGCAAGGATATGATATTCCTCTAGGGCTATAGGGACCCCATTAGTGCTTACACTGTCTGAGAGGGCAAACCGGGTCACAGAGAGATTAGAGAGGAAAAGTGAGAGTGGAGAAAAAGATAGTTCAAAAAAGTGGAGAAAAAAAGAAAGTGAAGAGATTTTGAGAAAAGGGAGGGGGTAAAAAGAGGAATTGTAGAGAGGAGGCAGTGAAGAGAGACAGATGAGAGATGATAATTATAAAACAATATTTCCAGGTCTGCTATGACCTTATATTAATGTCAACAATCTCTGCTTTCTCTCAGTTCAACAACATTATTCTGTCCAGCTGTTGTCTTACCCAGAACGCTAGCTGATGTTGCTAACTGCTATGCACTTATTTTTGTTAATTTATTATTGTATGTAGCATTATTTCATTTACGGTATAAAACATAAACCATATTAAAAAATTACTTCACAACAAGGTGTTTCACATTGGCTAAACATATGCAAAGAGGTTGTGGGTTAGTTGTGTAGTGTGCGTGGGTAGTGGGTGGGATCAAAAGTGGCGAGTAAGATTTTGAGCTGGCTAGTAGCTTAGGGCTTGAAATATTGAGCCCTATATATATATATATATATATATATATATATATATATATATATATATATATACTATATACACACACAGAGGAATATCTATTTAAAAATACTTACATATTCCCGTATGTGAAGAACATTGGAATGTGAAATATTTACAGTAAATACATAAACACTTCATTAAAGGGATACTAAACCCACATTTTTTTTCTTTAATGATTCAGATAGACTAGAGCATGTAATTTTAAGCAACTTATCTCCTATTATCAATTTAAATTTGTTCTCTTGGTATCTTTATTTGAAAAGCAGTAATGTATCCAAAAATCCAAAAAAGCTTTATGTGTTTATATGTGTATATATGTCTGTAAATACATATAAATACATATGTACACATATATTTACATATACAGTATATATATATACATACGTATAAATATTTAGCAATATATACAGGGAGTGCAGAATTATTAGGCAAGTTGTATTTTTGAGGATTAATTTTATTATTGAACAACAACCATGTTCTCAATGAACCCAAAAAACTCATTAATATCAAAGCTGAATAGTTTTGGAAGTAGTTTTTAGTTTGTTTTTAGTTATAGCTATTTTAGGGGGATATCTGTGTGTGCAGGTGACTATTACTGTGCATAATTATTAGGCAACTTAACAAAAAACAAATGTATACCCATTTCAATTATTTATTTTTACCAGTGAAACCAATATAACATCTCAACATTCACAAATATACATTTCTGACATTCAAAAACAAAACAAAAACAAATCAGTGACCAATATAGCCACCTTTCTTTGCAAGGACACTCAAAAGCCTGCCATCCATGGATTCTGTCAGTGTTTTGATCTGTTCACCATCAACATTGCGTGCAGCAGCAACCACAGCCTCCCAGACACTGTTCAGAGAGGTGTACTGTTTTCCCTCCTTGTAAATCTCACATTTGATGATGGACCACAGGTTCTCAATGGGGTTCAGATCAGGTGAACAAGGAGGCCATGTCATTAGATTTTCTTCTTTTATACCCTTTCTTGCCAGCCACGTTGTGGAGTACTTGGACGCGTGTGATGGAGCATTGTCCTGCATGAAAATCATGTTTTTCTTGAAGGATTCAGACTTCTTCCTGTACCACTGCTTGAAGAAGGTGTCTTCCAGAAACTGGCAGTAGGACTGGGAGTTGAGCTTGACTTCATCCTCAACCCGAAAAGGCCCCACAAGCTCATCTTTGATGATACCAGCCCAAACCAGTACTCCCCCTCCACCTTGCTGGCGTCTGAGTCGGACTGGAGCTCTCTGCCCTTTACCAATCCAGCCACGGGCCCATCCATCTGGCCCATCAAGACTCACTCTCATTTCATCAGTCCATAAAACCTTAGAAAAATCAGTCTTGAGATATTTCTTGGCCCAGTCTTGACGTTTCAGCTTGTGTGTCTTGTTCAGTGGTGGTCGTCTTTCAGCCTTTCTTACCTTGGACATGTCTCTGAGTATTGCACACCTTGTGCTTTTGGGCACTCCAGGGATGTTGCAGCTCTGAAATATGGCCAAACTGGTGGCAAGTGGCATCTTGGCAGCTGCACGCTTGACTTTTCTCAGTTCATGGGCAGTTATTTTGCGCCTTGGTTTTTCCACATGCTTCTTGCGACCCTGTTGACTATTTTGAATGAAACGCTTGATTTTTCGATGATCACGCTTCAGAAGCTTTGCAATTTTAAGAGTGCTGCATCCCTCTGCAAGATATCTCACTATTTTTGACTTTTCTGAGCCTGTCAAGTCCTTCTTTTGACCCATTTTGCCAAAGGAAAGGAAGTTGCCTAATAATTATGCACACCTGATATAGGGTGTTGATGTCATTAGACCACACCCCTTCTCATTACAGAGATGCACATCACCTAATATGCTTAATTGGTAGTAGGCTTTCGAGCCTATACAGCTTGGAGTAAGACAACATGCATAAAGAGGATGATGTGGTCAAAATACTCATTTGCCTAATAATTCTGCACTCCCTGTAGGTATCTATCTCTTTTTCACCACCTGAGACCTCATATCTTTGAGCCCTTATAACTTTTTATTGCAATTTTTTTAATCACTTTTATTAGACTTGGTTAATATGAGTGTAACTGTACTTTGTAATGTATTTTTAATGTTTTTTGTGCAACTTTTTAGTCAAGCGTAATAGTTAACCAGAGCTTTGAATTCAATTGTGCTCGAGCAAATGCATTAGTTTTCAACCTATAAAATATACGCACGCTACTTCTGTTGCGCGCAAAGAGCCTTGATAAAGCCCTTTTCGCTTGCACGCAAATGTTAGGGCGCCACCAAAAATCTAGCTATATGTGGAGTTTCTGTGGAATATGTACTCTGAGAGTGTAGCCCTTTGCCATGTTTTATATATATTTAAAAGAAGAACAGCTAGAACAACACTTACAGGTATAGGTAAGCATGCTTTATTAAACTCAGCATGGCAGGCTGTAGTTAGGGACCCAAGCACTGGAGGCGCCTTAAAGGGACACTGGGGCTTACCATCTTTTGGCCAATATCTGTAAGTAATTCTATGTTTTTAACATTTGAAGTTTTTTGTATTTCAGTGAGTGATAGTTTTTTTTTGTTTGTTTTTTGTTTTTAATAAAATGCTATCCATGCTGTGGGAAATGCACCCAGTTTATTCTGAGTGTGCAACTCAGTCCATGCCTGTACACACATGCCCACACAAACACACACAAACATACATACATACACAAATACACACATAGGCACATATATACACACATACACATGCACACACACAAATACACACACACATATACATACACACACATATACACCCACACACGCACATACACACAGACACATATACACACACATATACAAACACATATACATACACACACATGCACATACATACACACACACAAATGCGCATCTCACATATACATACACACACAAATATACACCCACACACACACAGACACATACACACACAGGCACATATATACACACATACACATGCACACACACAAATACGCACACACATATACATACACACACATATACAAACACTTATACATACACACACATGCACATACACACAGACACATATACACACACACATATACAAACACATATACATACACACACATGTACATACATACACACACACAAATACGCATCTCACATATACATATACACACAAATATACACCCACACACACAGACACATACACGTATACACACGTATATACAAACACACACACACACATATACCCACACACACATATACACCCACACATGCACGCACATACACACATACACCCACACACATATACACACACATATATACAAGCACAAACACACACATATACATACACTCACATGCACACACACAAATACGCACACACATATACACACACACTTACATATACATTCCCACACACGCACATATACATATACACCCACCCACACGCACACCCACACAGATACATACACACACACAAATACGCACACACATATACATACACACACACACTTAACATAAAACATTTACTCCATTGGTGGCGTTTATAAAGAAACTACACATTAATTATACATATACAGTGCTACGGAATTTGGCGGCGCTATACAAATAAATGATAATAATAATAATAATTATGCTATTTAACAAACTGAAGTGAAAGCAATGTATTACTGGAATATATGTTACTAAAGTACAGGTAACTCAATATTTATTTAAGCCAATAAACAACCTTAATGGTTTCTCCAAAATATTGCACCTGACACAATTAGTGAAATCTGCCACCTGGATCCTATGCTCCTTAAAAGGTGTAGATTTGATTGCAGCTCATTGTATGTTTATTGACACCCTTATACTGTTCTATAGCAGGGCCATGTCTTTGATCAGTGCTGGGGGCCTGTTAATTTGTGGCAAAGTATTTTCTTCCTGGTTCTGAAAATATAATTGTTTGCAAGTTTCCTGTTTTATTGACAAGAAGCAATTAATATCATTGGGTAGCTCTTAAGTAGACATGACACAGGAGATTAAGGAAAACCTTTGAGATGACCTCTAAGCAAAACTCCCTCTGCCAGATCAAGTATCACATCACTGAGATTTTATTTTCTAAATTGTTGGATCCCAGGATTGAAGGATACAGCAAATATATTTTACTCAAATACCTTTTTTAACATTTATGTATATATCAATGGAACATATTTTCCATTAATCAACATATGTACAACACAAAGATATATAAAAGTTTTGTCTTTAAAACTTATTTGTAGCCTTAACTGCTTGGTTGCCTGATGCTTGGTTATCTATTCTGGAAGCAAATTAGTTAAAGGGACATTATACACCAGATTTTTCTTTGAATAAATGTTTTGTAGATGATCCATTTATATAGTCTATACAGCTTTTTTTAAATGTATAGTTTTGCTTATTTTTAAATAACATTGTGCTGATTTTTAGACTCCTAACCAAGCCCCAACGTTTTAGGAGAATACTGAGGTATACCTACACCAGCTTGCTCCTGTTTGTGTAAAGAGTATTTAATATGCAAAGGAAGGGGGAGGGGGGAGTGCCTGCTTTTTTTTTTGCAATAGAATCACTTTCAGTGGGTGTTCCAGTTAACCATTTCAACTGTGCTAAACTGGGAGCTTCTAAGTAAGTTTTTAAATGGTTTTATACTGGATTTTTAGATCAGTATCTGTGCATATTATTCTTTATAGTAGTGTCTATTACATGCAGTTAAATGTAAATAGGTGTATACTGTCCCTTTAAAGGAACATGAAGGTTTTATTACTAATGCGTTATATTATATGCATGGACATTTCACGCACTCATACACTGGCCTCTTTTTCAATTAAATCCGCTAATCTTAATATGTACTATTATTACAAGTAAAAAATTGTGTAGTTCATAACGATTTGTTCGCAAATGTCATCATTATATTCAATGTAGTCCCATCTATCTTGTAACCTGTCACTTCTCAGCACATAGAACAGGTTCCTTTGTGAAGGTATCAGCATCACTAAAATAAAAACATAAGATAAAAAAAACTCTCACTAAAAAACGGTCCACTTACAGCAAATGAACAACAGCATATGAACATAAAGAAAACTTTAAAGCAGTTATAAAGAAATATAAACACATTAATGAGATAGCCTCGTCTGCTTTAAAAGGACATAAAATTATTTTTTCTTTCTTTCATGATTTAGATAGATTATACCATTTAAAACAATTTTCCATTTTATTTATGTTATCAATTTTTTTCATTTTCTCGGTATCCTTTGTTGAAGGTGCAGAAATGTACTACTGGGAACTGGCTGAACACATCTGGTGAGTCAATGACAAGAGGCTTCTATGTGCAGTCACCAATCAGCAGCTAGCTCCCAGTAGTGCATTATTGCTCCTTAGCCTACCTAGGTATGCTTTTCAACAAATGATACAAAGAGAATGGAGAAAATTAGATAATAGAGGTAAATTGGAAGGTTGTTTAAAATTGTATGCTATATCTGAAGTATGAAAGTTTAATTTTGACTCGGCTGAACTACCATTGGTGCAGCAGGTGCTGGGGGGACCTATAGCAGTCAGTGTATACATAGTATAAGGAATGTGTACAATCCTAATGCAAAGGAGTATTCTATTAGTGCAGGTTGCAGATTTATATATATATCTTATTGCTATTGCTTACTTTTGAGTTACCTTTTGGGGGGCCCTAAAAAAACTTTGCACCAGGGCCCTCTGTTGAGTAGGTCTGCTACTGTTTTGCCTTTACTGTTCCTTTAAATTAGTGAGACACAAGAACAAGATTACCATAACAAAACCATAGCCATTTACCATAACAAAACAGAAATGTGAATAATTTACTACTAGAAACATTTAATAAAAAGGGCTAGATTTATTAAAGCTGAGGCGTACAGGGGTGCGTATACGCGCCCCTGTACGCCTCAGCTCGCCTGTGGCGGGACAAAATTACCTGCAGGTATTCGCCATTCCACACGAGCGCAATTTTGCGCTCGCGTGCAATCCCGCCCCCTGCCTGCGCACAGCCAATCACGCGCGGGCAGGAGTTGTCAATCTCCTCAGTCTGACTAGACCGAGGAGATTGAATTTCGCCACATTAGAGGTGGCGAAGAGGTTAGGGAAGCGGCAGCCTGGTGACCGCTGCTTGATAAATGACGGCGAGCAAGTTCTTGTGAGAACTTGCAGCCTTAGGGCTTTAATAAATCTAGCCCAAACTGTTTTGCAAGTGTGTTTCCAAAGAATCACGGTTGTAATTATTTTTTTTCCAATGCTTCATGTTTGATGTGCGAGATGTCATGTTTTGGGCATTTAACACAACCATAGAATGGCGGGAACAATCACTAACCGAACGCTGGAAGAGACTTGAATTGATGCACAATACATTTTAGACATGGCCTCACCTTGGCAACCTCTTAAACATCCATGTTTCTAGGCCTGCTGTAGCATGTTGTATCATATATTAGTTACAACTATACCAGATGCAGTTCTATGGGGGAGCTGCTATGCACCCCAAATGCATATGTAGCACCCCCATTGAAGGGCTCCATATATTGTGTGCTGTGTCTTTCAACTTTTAACCACCTTTTCAGTTCCCCCAATTAGCCCCCAAATATTAATTTCCAGAACAGTCACTGAACTGAACCCCAAAACTATATTTCCAGATTTACAAGATTGCCCCTACATTAGTTTAACAATTCCATAGCATTGCTAATATTTAAATTCTTAAAATGAAAATATTTATTTCTATTAATCTGAGCATCCATATCAAATAGCACGCTACATAATTCCCCATTAGCAAAATAAATGTGGAAAACATAAATTTATTGTCTCAAATTTGCTCTGACAAGGACGCCTCTTTCTTTAGGGGGCATTAGATATTGTCAAAAGTAGAACATTACAGCCACCTAGGAATATGCTCTTTATGTTTTTACTTTTTACTGACATCCTTTCCCCATATTTTTATTGTAATATTTACTGCTCTTGAAATTTCTAATCCTAATAGTATCACTATTCATTTTACAACGTTTGGTGATGTCAGTTTGAAATGATACATTAAAGCACATATTGAGGATTTTAACTCAGAGAAGGGACTGAAATAGCTTGATTTGTATAACTTTAAAACAAGCCTTGTATAATAGCCTTGTTAAAACTTTAACAAACATTTCTACAACAAAATAGTATGGCCCCTATATATGAAAGTCTGGCGGACCTGATCCGCTCTGAATACACTCGCCGTATTCAGCATTGCACCAGCAGCTCACAAGAGCTGCTGGTGCAACGCCGCCCCCTGCAGACTCGCGGCCAATAGGCCGCCAGCAGGGGGGTGTCAATCAACCCAATCGTACTCTATCGGGTTGATTTCCAGCTATGTCTGTCCTTCTGCTCAGAGCAGGCGGACAGGTTATGGAGAAGCGGTCTTTGTGACCACTGCTTCATAATTGCTGTTTCTGGCGAGCCTGCAGGCTCGCCAGAAACACGGGGCATCAAGCTCCATACGGAGATTCAATACATGTTCTTTATCTGCAAATTATTACAATTTAAGACCATATAGCATTTAACATATAGGGCAAGATTACAAGTTGAGCACAAAATATTGCTCCCGCGAAAGTGACATTTGCACTCAACTGAGCAATACCAGCGCACACAAATAAGTGCTGGTATTACAAGTTAGGTGCAATGCGAACACGACCTCACCACTGAACTGAACCATTGCGCTTACAAGAGCGTGCTTCCATAGGCTCCAATGGGAGCCTCATTCTCATGCCGTCAGACACGGCATGAGAACTAGCGCAGCAAAGGGGGTAAGCCATGATGCAATGGGAAGCAATTTTTAATATATATGAATATGAATATTATACAAATTAACGCATAAATATATATCTATATAAGCAAATTCATATATATTTACAGGGAACACACAGTTCCCATAGACCTTAATGTAAAGGCAATTTTCAGTACAGTTTTTTCTAACACTCCCCCACACACACACTTTTAACCCCTAAAGACTGCCTAGTACGGTAGTTTTTATGGGGGAAAAAATCATAAAAAACTAAAAGACCCTTTTTTGGGGGCTCTTTTACAAAATAAACCAAATGATCCAGAGATCTGTTCTCTGATTAATTCTCTGAGTGCTAATTGCTACCGCAAGCCTGCAATAGCAATAATCAGCCACTTGTAATAATATGCGGGTGCACGATAAATTAGCGCTCCACTTGTAATCTAGCCCATAGTCCCTTATATACTCCCTAAAATATTTACGCTAGAGATGTGCCTAGTCTCTGCTTGTCCATCAAAAACATTTTTTTTCTTAACTTTGTCAAAATGTACACAGTATAAGTCATTGCCTAACAATGCATGCAATAAATCAAATGCCAGGCACCTGAATTTGTGACAGATTTATTTTCAATGCCATTTTTTTGTTTGAGTAACCTTGTCCTAAATTCTCTAAATAGTTTCCCTATGGGAATTTTTGTTCGTGAACAACACAGGACATATGTTACATTTGCACTTCTAGTTTACAGAGGTATTGCATGCACACTTGTTCCTTACAAAGAGGCCGATTTATTAAAGTGCGGACGGACATAATACGATGTAGCCCCCTGCAGATGCGGCCGCTAGCAGGGGGTGTCAATCAGCACGATCGTATAGGATCGGACGGATTGATGTCCGCAGCCTCAGAGCAGGCAGACAAGTTCTCGAGGAAACGGGGGCATCAAGCTTCATTCGGTGCTTGATAATTCGGCCCCAAAGAATAATTTTTATAAATTGGCAAGTTAAACATCTACATTATTTATAATACCATTATTCTGTGAGATTTCCTGATTATAAATAACGTTCTTGCCAGTGACATATTTATTTTATGCTGCCCTAAGCTTGTAAATCATTGTCATATTTGCTTCATATATTTTTCACTACTAAACAGATATAAATTCCTTCTGACCAGACACACAAAGAGTAGTGATTAAATTCCTATCAGACACATAGATAAATGTATATCCTCATCCTGCCAGCCACATAGATCAAAGAGTCAACCCTTCCTGTCAGCCACATATACAGCAATGAGCCACACACACAGCATTGATTAATCGTTTTATTCCCCTTAATGTCTGATTTCACTTTTTTTTATTTACTAAGTAATATTGTGATTCATTTAAATTACTATTATTTATACTATTTTACTTTTCTTCTTCTTTCATTGTTCCTGTACATAAAAACAAATATTCTGTGCACAGAGAAGCATTGGCTGGTAGTTTTAAAAGCAAATTAAACAGCTTTAAAATGACATTAAAGTGATGGTAAACTTTACATGTTTTAAAATCAGGTCCAAATACTAAGTAATATTTTAGAGGGACTTTGATTACTTCTAATGAAGATGCGCTGTAACTTACTATTTAAATCACGCTGTGACATTCTAATACTCTCGCTGTGCACTTCAAATCTAATTTTTTTTGTGAGCTAACGGTTTGAATTGTTTTCCAATCGGTGCTCTAGCCATAGGGCACTTTTTTGTAGCTAGAGTGCCGCTTGGAAAACAATTCAAACTGTTAGCTCACAAAAAATATGAGTTTTGAAGTGCACAGCGAGAGTATTAGACTGTCACAGCGTGATTTAAATAGTAAGTTACAGCGCATCTTCATTAGAAGTAATCAATTAAAGTCCCTCTAAAATATTGCTTAGTTTATGGACCTGATTTTAAAACATGTAAAGTTTACCATCACTTTAAACACATCTTGCTCTTGTGTAAAATTAAACTTGTCCCATGCTCTCTCGAGAGGCCAAAAGATTAATTCTGTAACCAGCAAATGTTACAGATCAAATAGCTAGTTCAGTCAATATGTAGCATTTTAAACACCTAAGTTACAGATTTTGCTTTTTTGCCATTATGGAACATGGGAAAATGCACAATTTTTATAAAAAAAATCATGTCCCTTTAACTTAACCTTACTTAAAGGTATATTAAAGCCATTTCTTTCTTTGTTGGATCTTATAGAGGGCATTTTAAAATCTAGGATAATTCTTTTTTGCTTGTTTTATGCTTGTGAAACACTGTCACTGTCCACCAATAGAGAACTGGAGTCAGTTATTATACCTAATGGTACACATACTTATCATTTCGGTTTTCTTCAAAATAAGCAGCTTTAACTTAACATTTTTTCATTAGAAAATAGCAATTTTTAAAAATTATTTTACATAGTCCAATAATGGATCCGCCCATCTTTTTCAACAGCAACAAGGGTGCTAGCTCACAACACATAATTAAAATAAACATCAGCACTCACAGGATTTGGGGCAAAGAGCAAGCAAAATAAATTTATTGACATTTCCAGGAATATATTATCTGCTTCCTCAGAACAAGGGGGTAATATATTCCCTGAAATGTCAATACATTTATTTTGCTTGCACGTTGTCCAACATCCTGTGAGTGCAGATATTTATGTTACTTATGTGTGTGTGTATAATATAAATATATATAAATATACATATATGTCTAAATAGTTTTTAAATTATAAATAATGTATTAATTTAGGCTAAATGATTAGTGTGTATGAGGAACTGCAAAAATGAACATGAGATATAGTATTAATGAAGAGATATAGTAATGCCACCTAATGACAATATAATCCTGTTTTGTAATATTATGCCATTTACAAGAAATATAAATATGAATATTTACATTAATATAGATTTTTACAATATGCTGAAAACAGAACTAAAAAAAAACAGCTATGTGATTCCTTGTGCATACTATTACTACCTTGCATAGGATTAAATGACTATTACAGCGTTTGCTGATTAAAGCACTGATCGGGTTAATTGGAGTGAATCAAACACATTCATTACAATTATAAAATGCCCTCAGATTGTAATACAAGCTTCTGCCTCGTGCACAGATGGTGGGGGCTTCAGCCAAATCTCAAAAGGTTGAACCCCCATATGCCCTATGCATGTTTGCCAGTTAAATCCACACACAGACATGGCAGCAGCTCTGTAAAACTTGTAATTCGACTTGCTGCTTTTGTCAACCTTCTCATTATCATTTTATTGTTGGCACAATGCTTGCATGCTGCACTGAATCTCGCTTGCTTTATAATTGATTTACTTGTTTTTCAGGATGACTGACTGACGCCTGGGTCTTAAAGCGTATTCCTTAGAAGCATTTTCACTAGGAATTGACAGACAAGCTGCTTGTTTGATTATTACAATAATATAAAACTACCACGAACGAGTAACTCTGGTTTATTTGCAAGGCATAAAAAAGAAGTGAAAAAAATCAGTGTAGATCCTTCTTGCTAATAACAGGTTGAGTGTTTCAAACTACTGTGCTCCAAAAGAAAGGAATTAAAACAAAAACATTATCCTATTAACCTCTTGGATGGCAAACAGAGATGCAACATATTGACTGATCTGGCAGCCAAGGGGTAACGGATGTATTTTTATCAGTGGCAGCTGGTGAAGTTTTGGCACAAAATAGTCTACACCTCCACCAGACTCCACACACTGGTCTGCACATGTGGGGGTCGATCCGATAAAAATCATCGCCCGCAAAAGCTGGCGACGCCGATATTTGCGCGGGTTTGGTATCCTATATACGGCGTAACCTAGAAGTTACGCGCGTATATTTCTGCCGTCGCCCTTAGTTTTTGGGCCATAGGCAGGTATACCAAACGCGCGCAGTTTGGTATCCAATATACAGCGTAAGGACTTACGTGGCGAAAATGGAGAAATCTTACTCCATTTTCACCTCGCCACAAAAAGCAGCCGTAAGAAGCCTTATGCTGACTATTGGAGCCCCGTAACTCTCTAAACTAGCTGCTAAATAAACCTAACACCTAACGCATGCGCAATGTCTATCTAACTGTCAACCGCAATCTGCTAAATAAACCTAACACCTAATGCATGCGCAATGTCTATCTAACTGTCAACCGCGATCTGCTAAATAAAACCTAACACCTAACGCATGCGCAATGTCTATCTACCTGTCAACCGAGATCCCCCGCCGCAATCCCTAATAAAGTATTTAACCCCTAAACCGCTGCCATCTACATAAACTAACCCCCTACTGTGAGCCCCTAAAACCGCCGCCATCTACCTGATCTATCCCCTAATCTGACCCCTTACACCGCCGCCAGCTATATTAATATTATTAACCCCTAATCTAATATCCATAAAGTAATAAACTCTATTACCAGCCCTTAAAAGGGCCTTTTGCGGGGCTTTGCCCCAAAGTTAACAGCTCTTTTGCCCTATAACCTGCCCTCCCTACACCGCCGCACCTATATTAATGGTATTAACCCCTAATATAAGCCCCTTACACCGCCGCCATCTATATTAAAATTATTAACCCCTAATTTAATCTACCTACCCCGCCGCCAGCTATATTATCTATATTAACCCTAAGTATATTATAGTTAATATAGTTATTACATTATATATATTAACTATATTAACCCTAATTATATTAGGGTTAATATAGTTAATATAGTTACTATAGTATTTATATTAACTATATTAACTCTATCTAACCCTAACACCCCTAACTAAATTCTTATTAAATAAATCTAATTTATATTATAAACTAAAATATTTCTATTTAAATCTAAATACTTACCTATAAAATAAACCCTAAGATAGCTACAATATAATTAATAATTACATTGTAGCTATGTTAGGGTTTATATTTATTTTACAGGTAAATTGTTAATTATTTTAACTAGGTATAATAGCTATTAAATAGTTATTACCTATTTAATAGCTACCTAGTTAAAATAATTACCCAATTACCTGTAAAATAAATTCTAACCTAAGTTACAAATACACCTACACTATCAATAAATTAAATAAACTACAAATATCTATCTAAAAATACAATTAAACTAAACTAAACTAAATTACAAAACAAAACAAACACTAAATTACAAAAAATTAAAAAAAGATTACAAGATTTTTAACCCCTGAACGACCAACGACGTACGGGGTACGTCCTGCAAAAAAATGCAGTTAATGACCAAGGACGTACCCCGTACGTTGTTGGTCTTTGAAAGCCCTGGAAGCGATCCTGATCACTTCCAGCCGCTTTCATGTTATTGCAGTGATGCCTCGATATTGAGGCATCCTGCAATAACAGTTTTGAGCAGTCCAATTTAGAGAGAGCCACTCTGTGGCCCTCTCTGCATCGGCCATTGATCGCGGTGTTCGTTGGTGGGTGGGAGCTTACCAAGGGAGGCGGGTGGGCGGCGATCAATGGAGGAGGGGGCAGGATCGCATGTGGGGTGCGTGCCAGAATGCACGCGCGTGCACGGGAGCGTGTGCATGCGCGTGCACGAGGGTGGGTGCGCGCGTGTGCGGGTGGGAACCCTACACTATGGAACAATTATAGTGGGAGAGACTCAGTGGGAGAGAGGGTATAAATAAATAAAATTAGAAATCTGGGAGAGGGTTGGGGGTTGGGGGTTGTGGGGGGGCAGCTACACTACAGAAAATAGTTTTTTTTTAATAAAAATAAACAAAAACGTTTTTAATTTGAAACTGGGTACTGGCAGATAGCTGGAAGATAGCTTTTATTTTAGTACTGGCAGACTTTCTGCCAGTACTTAAGATGGCGGGGACAATTGTGGGGTTGGGGATGGAAGAGAGCTGTTTGGGAGGGATCAGGGGGTGTGATGTGTCAGGTGGGAGGCTGATCTCTACACTAAAGCTAAAATTAACCCTGCAAGCTCCCTACAAGCTACCTAATTAACCCCTTCACTGCTAGCCATAATACTCGTGTGATGCGCAGCGGCATTTAGCGGCCTTCTAATTACCAAAAAGCAACGCCAAAGCCATATATGTCTGCTATTACTGAACAAAGGGGATCCCAGAGAAGCATTTACAACCATTTGTGCCATAATTGCACAAGCTGTTTGTAAATGATTTCAGTGAGAAACCTAAAATTGTGAAAAATGTAAAGTTTTTTTTAATTTGATCGCATTTGGCGGTGAAATGGTGGCATGAAATATACCAAAATTGGCCTAGATCAATACTTGAGGTTGTCTACTACACTACACTAAAGCTAAAATTATCCCTAAAAGCTCCCTACATGCTCCATAATTAACCCCTTCACTGCTGGCCATAATACACGTGTAGTGCGCAGTGGCATTTAGCTGCCTTCTAATTGCTAAAAAGCAACACCAAAGCCATATATGTCTGCTATTTCTGAACAAAGGGGATCCCAAAGAAGAATTTACAACCATTTAAGCCATAATTGCAGTAGCTGTTTGTAAATAATTTCAGTGAGAAACCAAAAGTTTGTGAAAAAATTAGTAAAAAAGTGAACAATTTTTTGTATTTAATCGCATTTGGCAGTGAAATGGTGGCATGAAATATACAAAAATGGGCCTAGATGAATACTTTGGGATGTCTACTAAAAAAAAATATATACATGTCAATGGATATTCAGAGATTCCTGAAAGATATTAGTGTTCTAATGTAACTAGCGCTAATTTTGAAAAATAATGGTTTGGAAATAGCAAAGTGCTACTTGTACTTATTGCCCTATAACTTACAAAAAAAGCAAAGAACATGTAAACATTGGGTATTTCTAAACTCAGGACAAAATGTAGAAACTATTTAGCATGGGTGTTTTTTGGTGGTTGTAGATGTGTAACAGATTTTGGGGGTTATAGTTAGAAAAAGTATGTTTTTTTCAATTTTTTCCTCATATTTTATATTTTTTTTATAGTAAATTATAAGATATGATGAAAATAATGGTATCTTTAGAAAGTCCATTTAATGGCGAGAAAAACGGTATATAATATGTGTGGGTACAGTAAATGAGTAAGAGGAAAATTACAGCTAAACACAAACACCGCAGAAATGTAAAAATAGCCTTGGTCCCAAACGGACAGAAAATGGAAAAGTGCTGTGGTCGTTAAGGGGCTAAGCTAATTACACCTATTCTAAGCCCCCTAATAAAATAATAAAGCCCCCCAAAATAAAAAAAATTTCCCTGCCCTATTCTAAATTAAAAAAAGTTCAAAGCTCTTTTACCTTACCAGCCCTTAAAAGGGCCTTTTGTGGGGGCATGCCCCAAAGAAAACTGCTCTTTTGCCTGAAAAAAAAAACACAATACCACCCCCCAACATTACAATCCACCACCCACATACCCCTAATCTAACCCAAACCCCCCTTAAATAAACCTAACACTACCCCCCTGAAGATCTCCCTACCTTGTCTTCATCCAACCGGGCTGAACTCCTCATCCGATCCGGGCGATGTCTATCCAAGCGGCAAAGAAGAGGTCTTCATCCCAGCGATGTCTTTATTCAAGCGGCAGCAAAGTCTTCTTCCATCGGGCAGCATCTTCCATCAAGCGGCATCTTGAATCTTCTCTCCACCGATGCGGAGCATCCATCCCTGCCGACGACTGAACGATGAATGAGGTACCTTTAAATGACGTCATCCAAGATGGCGTCCGTCAAATTCCGATTGGCTGATAGGATTCTATCAGCCAATCGGAATTAAGGTAGAAAAATCTGATTGGCTGATTGAATCAGCCAATCAGATTCAAGTTCAATCCGATTGGCTGATAGAGGGTTAGACGTGTCGGGCTATGTTAGGGAGGCGTGTTAGACAGTGCGGGTGATTTAGACTTTAGTCAGGTTTTGTAGGCGCCGGCAGTTTCTAACGTGCCGTAAGTCACTGGCGACGCCAGAAATTTGTACTTGTTCAGATTTCTGGACATCGCTGGTTTATACGACTTACGGCACGTTAGCATCTGACGGCGCCGTATATGGGATAGCTCGAGTTGCGAGCTGAAACTGCGGGCGACGCGGGTTCCCTCACTTGCGCCGCAAACTACGATCTATATCGGATCGCGCCCGTGTTCTCTGTATACAAATTTAATAACTACTGAAGCTCTGAAGCTCACCAATGTTCAAAAGCTATACATTATATCAATTACATACTATGTGATTGGACATATTTTTATGTAAATAAATGTAATTCATAATATATTTGGTAGCATCCATAGTCTACAGTGGCCAAACATATATATATTCTAGGCATTGATCGTTTTCACTATCTTTTGCATAGGGAGAAATCTATCTCTAGCCTTTGTTACAATCCATAATAGTTTATTGTGCATTTTCCTGTCTTTTTAAGCCATTCTAATCCATTTGAATAGCTGCTACTTGACATAGTTAACCCCTCACCATTTACAAATATGATCAATTGGATGGAACAAGCAAAGCACTGTAAGAAAAACGGTATTCACAGGCAACTTGAAGGGACATTAAACCCAAAAATGTTCTTTCATAATTTAGACAGATAATAGAATTTTAAACAACATTCCAATTTACTTCTATAATCGAATTTGCTTCATTCTTTATATATCCTTTGCTAAAGAAATAGCAATGCACACGGGTGAGCCAATCAAAGTAGGCATCTATGTGCAGCCACCAATCAGAAGCTACTGAGCCTATCTAGATATGCTTTTTTAGGAAAGAATATCAAGAGAATGAAGCAAATTAAAAATAATAGAAGTAAATTAGAAAGTTGTTTAAAATGGTATTCTCTATCTGAATTAGGAAAGAAAAAAATTGGGTTTAATGTCCCTTTAATATTTACAAACCTTCCAGGGACACTGTAGTGTAAGTTATGACAGCTGCAGAGTCACCCTTGATTCTTAGGTATATAGTTGTATAAAAAATAGTTTGGAGCAATAAATGGCAAGAATTTTTATTTTTTTTGCTGCGCATGAATGTGTGCTCACTTTTCTATAATCACAGCTATTGCTCAACAGAAAGACTCATGGCAGCCATCATAAAACTAGAAAAGGCTGTGATATCTCTCACCTCCCCATAAATGCAAACATTTGGTGGTCAGGAGAGACAATAATATCTTCTCCTGAAAAAGGAATTGTCTATCTAAAAGTAGTTTATTGATAGGACTTGGACATTAGTATAATATTTGCTCAGCCAACTTACAGTTCTAACAGCTGTGCCTCTCCTAAGTTCAGAAAAAAAACTTTCCACATTTCCACTAAATGCAGCTTACCTAGACATTTGTGGATTTTCCACTCCTTCAAAGCGTTCATTTTAGTGGAGATGGGATAGGACCCTCAGTATATACAAATATTTAACTACACTTTTAAATGTATTTCTATTATCAAATGTACTTTGTTCTTTTGGTGTCCTTTGTTTAAAGACATATGTACATATCACCAGCAGTAATGTTGTACTGGGAGCTAGTTGGTGATTGGTGGCAATACACATTTGTTTCTTGTCACTGGCTCACTAGATGTGTTTAGCTAGCTCCCAGAAGTGCATTGTTGCTCTTGAGCTGATTTTAACTATGTGCTTAACCCCTTAGCAGAGTTTACACACATGCAAGTAATATTAGATATATTAACATTTTAGAGCATTTTCTTTTTGCACTTTCGTGCACATTGTTTAAAAATCTATATAAAGCTGCATCATTCATGTATGGTTCAACTTATAAAAGTGTGAGATATTACGTAAATGAACTATAAAAGTACTCACCCTGTCAACTAAATAGTTTAATGTAAATTCATGTTTTAATATATAATATTGCATTTTTTTCATAAGCTGTTAGTATGTGTTACAAAATAACATTTGATAATTATGCAAATGTAACTATTAATATGTTTTCCAAAACCACCATACATTCCACTCTGTCCTTTGAAGTTCATTTTTAAAGACTTAAATATTTTCTATCTATGAATACAAAACAGTAACATTTGCTTTAGGTATTCCCAGTCTCTCAGTATAATGCCTTATAATATATTTGACACGTATAGTTGTTAATCTGAAACAATTCATGTCTTCATTGCTGCATGTAACATTTGACTTTCCGCGTTGACTACAATGCTGTTTGCAAACAGAAGGAGGGTCTTTTAGTGATATAATTGTATAGCATGACAGGTGGATCAATTCTCAAGTTTACACAATTAGGAAGTGCAAACAAAACTCAAGCCAGCTAATTTTGCTTACAAGAAACACTTCATTTTCTTGACACTGCAGTATGTTTGCAATGCAGTACCAATTGGCGAAGCTCACACTGTTGAATCTAACAGCTGTCTTTGAGTGTGTCCACTTACTCAGAATCTTTCCTGACCCTAGGTTAGCTAAATAAGCTGCCAAAAAAAAAACAAGTCTTAGAATCCTCATAATAAAGTGGAAAGCAGGATGAAAACGCTCATCCAATACTATTTGCATGTTATTCATACCAAATAAATATATATATATACACACACACAACCCCAATTCCGAAAAGGTTGGGACAGTATGGAAAATGTAAAAAAATAAAGAGAGTCATTTGAAAATTCAAATCACCCTGTACTATATTGAAAACACATTATTTACACATTATATGATGTTTTACTTTGTGAATTTAAAGGAATAGTCTAGCCAAAATTAAACTTTCATGAATCAGATAGAGCATGCAATTGTAAGCAATTCTAATTTACTCCTATGATCAATTTTTCTTTGTTCTCTTGGTATCTTTATTTGAAAAAGCAGGAATGTAAGCATAGGAGCCGACCCATTTTTGGTTCAGCACCTAGGTAGAGCTTTCTGATTGGTATCTAAATGTAGCCACCAATTAGTAACGTTACCCAGGTGCTGAATCAAAAATCGTCTGGCTCCTAAGATTACATTCAAATAAAGATACCAAGAGAACAAAGAAAAATTGATAATAGGAGTAAATTAGAAAGTTGCTTAAAATCGCATGCTCAATCTGAATCATGAAAGTTTAATTTTGACTAGACTATCCCTTTTTTGGAAATATAAACTAATTTCAAATTTGAGGACTGCAACACGTTCCAAAAAAGTTGGGACAGGGGCAATTTAAGAATAATAGCAATGTGGCAAGTTGAAATAAGAAGTTGATGTGAAACAGTTGAGTCAATTGTGTAATCGTAGTATATAAGGAGCCTCCAAAAAAGGCCTAGTCCTTCAAGACCAAGGATGGGCAGAGCTCGCCAATCTGCCAACAAATGCATCAGCAAATAATCAAACACTTTGAGAACAAAATTCCCCAAAGACAAATTAGTAGGATTTTGGGTGTTTCACCTTTTACAGTGCACAATATTATTAAAAGATTCAAGGAACTCGGTCAAATCTCGGTACGTAAAGGGCAAAGGTACGCTAGGCCAAGTGCACTAAAAGTCAAAAGTTTCCTTGAAGAAATACTTGAAATAGCATTTTCTTCACTCTGAAAAAAGTGTTATTTTAATTTTTAAATATATATCTATACATCTATAACACTTTGTCATATACTATATAACTTTAAAAAAACTTTTTATAGTTATTTCAATAATAAAATTATATTTTATATTTAATATGTATATATTTGAGATTTATACTTTATTTTAATGGGTTTTTTTCCTTCTCTTCTAGCTTTAACACTTTACTTCAGGTTGCCCTAACTAATGCAACCGTTGTATCCATTGAAAGTATAGGGCACACCGGTCATGCTAAACATTCTCTTGTTATTCTTTTTTACCATGGATTCATTGCATTGTGAGCTGATCTTAGTGCTGTCCAGGGATCTTTATAGAACACCCTACACTATCAACAGTGCTCCTCTTGAAATCTAGGCATATGCTTGCTTTTATGAGTACTGTAAGGCTTTATTTTTTTGTAACTTCTCATAAATGTGCCATTTTCCTGTTAAACTGTCACTTCAACGATCATTCCTGTCATTATTTTTGCAATTTAATGTACTACTCAGTCCTGTTACCTCTGAGATTACTTTGACTCCAGACTCAGTCTTCACACTTATTTCCTTACTCCGTCTCATAACATTTTCCAGCAAACAAAAGTAGTGTTTTTAGCCAAAAATAGTATACCAATAGACCACTTACTCATTATCTCACAAATTGGCTCCTGCAATCTCCTTTGAACCAGCATTTCTCTCACCCATCTCTCACCACTACAATCCATCATTGCTCTCTTGCCAGACTTTTTTTGTCACCTACTGATCTTCATCTGCTGCTCTAATTTGAAAGTTTCTACCTTGCCAATTTTCTCAGGAGTTACACTGAAATAAAAACAAACACATTGTTTTCAGCAAAAATGCAGACTATGGGTGTACAGCTCATAACCTTGTTGGTGTTGTACAGGCCAGGGTATAAAGATCAGGGCCAGACTGGGAATAAAAAGCAGCCCTGGGAAAATATGAAGACCAGCCCTACTGTCCATCAAGATGGTAGAATGCACATGCCCCATTTTTAGCAAAGGGGAATACTGAGACACTTCTTCCTCAATATTTTTTTTACAATTAAATTATATTACTTTGTATTAATAAAAAATGTCAGATAGATGTTATATAGCAACCCTACAACACAATTGCATCCACTAATCACCCCTTTAAATTGTAGCTTTCCAGCCACAGCTGCTGCAGCCCACCAGGAAATCTCCTGGTATCCTGGTAGGCCAATCCGGCCCTGATAAAGGTCTTTATGTTAAATCTCATAATCAAAGTTATTGAAACAGATTATCTCACTTGGGCTCAAATAGATAATTCTGCTCTGCCCTTTGTAGGCTGTAGGAGCCATCATAGAAAATTCATGCTCTATAGTTTAGATCTGTACTATACAAACTCCTCCTACTGCTATATGTTACTCACTACACTGTGTCTAGCCCAAACACATTTTCATTTACACTTTGTGAATCAGCTGCACAACCATCTAGAATAGTTTAAAGAAACATAAAAAAAAAAAAAATTACTATGCATAATGTTTATAAAGGAAATATTAACCTGAGAATAATATACATACATTTTTTAATTATCTTAGTTGATTAACTATTGAATAAATGTAGTTTTATTTTCCATAAAGCAATGGGCACCACTATGTTGTAACTTAAGTCTCTCTATGTCCAAAAGTCTGTTAAAGGGCCATTCTAGTGTTCTAATATGTTGTGGGTTTAAACAGGTAGTTAAAGTACTGCTTGGGAGCTAAGAGAATTGCTGACCCCGAATGGAGACAGCCAGTGACCTAATCAGCAGCAGTAATCACACAACTTAGCTGTGTGACTGCCAATGCTGATTATTCACCAAGCAGTAAACACAAAATATACATCAAACACTGGGTTGTATATAAATAGGGGGCCCTCTCACAAATTAAAAAAAGTCCTCTTGATCAATGTGTACAGTATCAATCCATGTAATGTATCAAGTCTCAATGAAATTCTTCTAATATGTAAAACCCAGGCAGCTCATTGTAGAAGGTGTTGGCCCACCTCATTCGTGCACAAACTGTAATAAGATAAGAACAAGGGCACCATATTGCCTAGTATACTCTTGATAAAGTATGTAAGAGTAACACTCACTTTAGAAGTGCACCTACAGGTGCTTTATGCACAATCTGAAACTTCACAGTCATCCAGCAGACTGACTCATGTCAATGCAGGATCAGCAAAAACACCAACACATTTTTTTTGTTGTTTTTTTTAAATCAGTTTAATCCTGATGAAACAACCCTGTATAGATGGCTGAGAAACGCGTTACTGTGAATTTTTAATAAACAAGTTTTAAATGTTATGCATGCTTGAAGAATCACTGTTTTTTAAGCCTTATGGTCGTAGCTGAATGACCCACATGGCGGTTGTTCCTGCTCTTTGATGGCGTTTTTAATGATCCGGAATTAACGTGGGCCAGTCTACTTTGTGGCTGTGAAGTTCCAACTTGTGCATAAAGCACCTGGAGGAGCACTTCCACTTTCACCAAGCAGTACTTCAACCATGTGTTTAAACAGTTTGCAGGGAACAAATTAGATCATGTAATTTTTTCACTAGGATGTATTTTTAACTTATCTTCTCTGCTGAGTCCAGTTAGGAATAGTTATAAATGAGCTACTAGGGTACATATATTGACAAGGGCGCTACCACCCACACTAACAATATTATGATTAAATACAGATTGCTGGTTGATGTATTCTTCATTCTGTTTATGCCCCAGAGATCTTAGTCTCCATGTAAATGCAAAAAATAAATAATTAATCTATTCGAACAAAGACCTAAATAATTATCAGGTAGATTACAAGTTTTGCGTTCTGGCTATAAAGCTTGCATTCCAGCCTATAACTACAAGATCCGTTTCGCCATCTGAGAGCAGTAGCTATGAGTTTTACGCAACAAAACTGTTACATAAAACTCATAACTAAACTGTCACAAAGTACACTAAACACCCATAAACTACCTATTAACCCCTAAACCCAGGCCCTACCGCATCTCAAATACTATATTAAAAACGTATTAACCCCTAATCTGCCGCTCCGGACATCACCACCACTAATAAAATTTATTAACCCCTATTCTGCCGCTCCCCGACATTGTCACCACTATAATAAAGTTATTAACCCCTATACCATCACCCTCCCGCATCGCAAACACTATTTAAATATTATTAACCCCTAATCTGATATCCGTCCACATCGCCCCTACTGTACTAAAGTTATTAAGCCCTACACCGCTGCCACTATAATAAACCTATTAACCCCTAAACTGCAAGCCCCCCACAACTAAATATACTAAATTAAACTATTAACCCCTAAACTGAAAGCCCCCACATTGCAATAAACTAATTTAAACTAGTAACCCCTAAACCTAACGCCCCCCTAACTTTATATTAAAATTACAATTTCCCTATCTTAAATTAAATTAAAACTTACCTGTCAAATTAAAAAAACTAAGTTTAAACTAACAATTAAACTAATATAACTATTAAAATAAAATTAAACTAACTAACAATTAAAGAAAACTATAATACACATTAAAAAAATCCTAACAGTACTATGACAAAGTATCTAATTACAAAAAAATAAAAAAGACTAAATTACAAAAAATGACAAACACTAAATTATGAAAAATAGCAAACAAAATCATCAAAAATAAAAAAGAATTACAACTAATCTAACAGCCCTATAAAAATAAAAAAGCAAACCCAAAATAAAAAAAAAAACCTAGCCTACAATAAACTACCAATAGCCCTTAAGAGGGCCTTTTGTAGGGCATTGCCCTAAGTTAAACAGCTCTTTTATCTGTAAAAAAAATACAAACACCCCACCAACAGTAAAACCCACCACCCAAACAACCCCCCAAAATGAAGAAAAACTAACTCTAACAGAAACCTAAGCTACCCATTGCCCTGAAAAGGGCATTTGTATGGACATTGCCCTAAAAAGGGTATTTAGCTCTTTTGCATTGCCCTTAAAAGGGCATTTAGCTCTTTTACGAAAAGCCCAAACCCTAAACTAAAAAAAAAAAACACCCAAAAAAGTTTAAAAAATCCTAACACTAACCCCCGAAGATCCACTCATAGTTGCTGAAGTCCCGCTTGTAGGATCTTCATCCCGGTGGCTCAATCTTCATCCAGACGGCTCCATCTTCATCCAGACGGCTCCATCTTCATCCAGGCGGCAGGCGGCTCAATCTTCATCCATGCAGCATCTTCTATCTTCATCCCGGTGAGGTCTTCTATCTTAATCCCGGCGGAGTAGAGCGGCTCCATCCTGAAGACATCCGGTGCAGAGCATCCTCTTCACACGGTCGCCGCCGTACACTGAATCTTCAATGCAAGGTACACGATTAAAAATTGCATTCCTATTGGCTGATTTGATTTTGGAAATTCAAATCAGCCAATAGGATAAGAGATACTAAAATCCTATTAGCTGATTTAAACAGCCAATAGAATTTCAGAAGCTCTCATCCAATTGGCTGTTTTGAACAGCCAATAGGATTTCAGTAGCTTTTATCCTCTTGGCTGATTTGGCAGGATGAAGATAGAAGATGCCGCATGGATGAAGATGGAGCCGCCTGCCGCCTGGATGAAGATGGAGCCGCCTGGATGAAGATGGAGCCGCTGGGATGAAGATCCTTCAAGCAGGACTTCAGCAACTGTGAGTGAGTCTTAAGGGGGTTAATGTTAGGATTTTTTTAAACTTTTTAGGGTGTTTTTCTTTTAGTTTAGGGTTCGGGCTTTTCGTAAATGAGCTAAATGGACATTATACACTCATTTTTTCTTTGCATAAATGTTTTGTAGATTATCTATTTATATAGCTCATAAAGTTTTTTTTTTTTTAAATAAATGTATAGTTTTGCTTATTTTTAAATAACATTGCTCTGATTTTCAGACTCCTAACCAAGCCCCAAAGTTTTATGTGAATACTGTCAGCTACCTTCTCCAGCTTGCTCCTGTTTGTGTAAAGGGTCTTTTCATATGCAAAAGAAGGGGGAGGGGGGAGTGTCTTATTTGCCACTTGCAGTGGGCTTTCCAGCTACCTTTTTAACAGAGCCAAACTGACAGCTTCTAAGTAAGTTTTTGAACAGTTTTATACTGGATTTTTATATCAGTATCTGTGCATCTTGTTCTTTATAGTAGTGTCTTTTACATGCAGTTATATGAAAATGAGTGTATACTGTCCCTTTAAGAGCAATGCAAAAGAACTAAATGCCCTTTTAAGGTCCATACAAATGCCCTTTTAAGGTAGCTTAGGTTTTTTAGATAGTTTTTTTATTTTATTTTGTGGGTTTGGGGGGTGGGGGTTTGTAATGTTAGTGGGTCTTTGTATTTTTTTTTCAGGTAAAAGAGCTGTTGACTTAGGGCAGTGACCTACAAAGGTCCTTTTAGGGGCTATTGGTAGTTTATTCTAGATTAGGTTTTTTATTTTGGGGTGTTTTTTTTAATAGGTATTAGAATAGGAATAATTTTTATTATTTTTGATAATTTGTTTGTTATTTTGTATAATGTATTTTTTTTATTTTGGGGTGGGTTTTTATTTTTATATTAGGGTTTGGGAATTTCATAAAAGAGTTGAATGCCCTTTTAAGGGCAGGAAAAAGAGCTAAATGCCCTTTTAAGGGAAATGCCCATACAAATGCCCTTTTTTAGGGCAATGGGTAGATTAGGTTTTACTTTATTTTTATTTTGTGGGTTTGGGGGGTGGGGGTTTGTATACTGTTAGGTGGTGTTTGTTTTGTTTTGTTGCAAAAGAGCTGTTAACTTTATGGCAATGCCCCACAAAAGGCCATTTTATTGGCCCACAAAAGGCCATTTTAAGGGCCCTTGGTAGTTTATTCTAGATTAGGCTTTTTCATTTTGGGGTGGGTTTTTTTTGTTTGTTTTTAAGGGCATTAGAATAGGAATCATTTTTATTTGTTTTAGATAATTTCGTTTGTTATTTTTTGTAATGGTAGTTTTTTTTATTTTTTGTAATGTTAGGTTTTAGTGTAAGGCAGCTTAGGTTTTATTTCACAGGTAAGTTTGTATTTATTTTAACTAGGTAGTTAGTAAATAGTTAATAACTATTTACTTACTAGTCTACCTAGTTAAAATAAATACAAACTTACCTGTCAAATAAAAATAAATCCTAAGCTAGCTATAATATAACTATTAGTTATATTGTAGCTAGCTTAGGTTTTATTTCACAGGTAAGTATATATTTAGTTTTAAAAAGGAATTATTTAGTTAATAATTGTAAATTTAATTTAGCTCTATTTTAATTATGTTAAAGTTAGGGGGTGTTAGGTTTAGGGTTAGGGTTATGGCTAGGGTTAGGGTTACGTTAGGGTTAGGGTTAGTTAATTTAGGTTGTTGCGATGTGGGGGGCTGGCGGTTTAGGGGTTAATAGGTTTATTTAGTGGTAGTGATGTGGGAGGCCAGAGGTTTAGGCGTTAATAACTTTATTTAGTGACCGCGATGTCGGGGAGCGCCGGAATAGGGGTTAATAGATTTATTATAGTGTGGGTGATGTTGAGATGCAGGGGAATAGGGGTTAATAACTTTAGTATAGTGGCGGCAATATTGGGAGCGGCAGATTAGGGGTTAATAGCTTTATTTAGGTTGCAGTGATATCGGGAGCGGAAGATTAGGGGTTAATAACAATATGTAGGTGCCGGCGATGTCAGGGGCAGCAGATTAGGGGTGTTTATACATGAGGTTTATGTTAGGGTGTTAGGTTTAAATGTTATTTTTTTTTCGACATCAATGGGGCTGCGTTACAGAGCTTTTCTTTCCGCGATCGCAGGTGTTAGGCTTTTTTCTGACCCGGTCTCCCCTTTGAGAAAAAAAAAGAATGGGGAAAGTGTGCACGAGCAGCGCGTGTATTGTTTGCGGTATGGAGTTCAACGCAGCTATATCGCACGCACAAGCTGGCTGTTTGAAAACTTGTAATGGTTGCGCTATAGAAGGTTAAATAACACAACTTTTGTTGCGTTCGTTAATTTCCCTATAGCGCGCATAACTCGTGATCTAGGCGTATGTAAGCAAAAACATAGGCCAGGAAAATAATGGGGCTAGTTGCCTATGTCCTAAAATATTTATTTAGTTACTTTAGTGCTTTTTTAATAATATCTATTGCCTGCAGTAAGCTTTGTTCAAGTTCAAATAAAACTAAAATATGGCTACTGATTATACTAAACTTTTATAGGTACCTTATTAATAACTGAGAAAAATTCCAGGAAGTATACACTTCAATGATGTTAGTTCATAAATGGAGAAGACTGTAACTAAATTATGTGGCATGCATTTTATGGGTAAATTAAATGTGTGACAATTTTCCTAAACAATGCATTTATTACTATTCATGAGATCAGCAAAGGTGTATTTTATATATGCAATATGACAAATAATATAGTTTACTGGTAGAAGCTTTTATGAAAAAACATTTATTTTTAATGATGGGAATTCACTTGCAAAGAAAGTGTTCATTAGCAGAATTGTTATGTGTTCAAGAAAAATAGCTTGCATGAAATTTGAAAATTAAATTTATAATCTGCCCTGTAGAAACGTGCTGTATTTATGTATTTACAAATTATAGAAACCTGGAAATTAATAGCAATAGATGAATAGGAACAATTGAAGTATTTAGATACTACTTATGTAATCTTTCAATTTCTCCTTTTTATTTTTCTATTTCAGACTGATTTAAATAATTCTGGGATCTGTGATGAGATTTAAAAAAAAAAACTGTAATTGAAGTGCAATATAGTTTAAATGTCTCCTTTTACTTTCCTTACAAAACTAAATAGTGACTTAAATGATTATGTTCTCAGTTTCCTTTAGCAGCATATCCTCTGATCATTTGCCTCTCTCAGTTGGAGAACCACAAGGCTCTGTCTTGGGTTCCTTGCTTTTCTCTCTCTATACATCCTCCCTAGGAAAACATATATCCTCCTTTGGGTTTCAGTACCACTTATACACTCATGATACCCAAATCTTTCTTTCTTCTCCTGATAACTCTCCCTCTTTACTCAATCAGATTACCAACTGCCTCACTGTAATTTCCTCTTGGATGTCTTCGTACTACCTCTATCTTTCTAAAACTGATCTGCTTCTTATTCCCCCCTCTTCAAAACATCCAACACCTGACATTTCTCTTACACTTGGAGACTTATTCTCAACACCTCACCCCAGGTCCGCAGTCTTGGGGTCACACTTGACTCTGATTTCATTTTTACTTGACAAATACAAGCGCTCGCCAAATCCTGCCATGCACACCTACGTAACATTTCCAGAATTTTTCATTTCTTTACCCAAGAAACAACAAAAAATACTAATTCATTCCCTCATTTTGTCCCGCATTGACTACAGTAATTTACTTCTATATGGCTTTCCCAAACACCATCTCTCCCCCTCCAATCTATAATGAATGCTTCAGCTGGACTCATCCACCTAAGTCGGAGATCTACATCAGCTGCTCCACTCTGTCAGTCTCTACACTGGCTCCCAATACACTCCAGAATACAATTTAAAGTATTAACCCTAACATATAAAGCACACATTAGCCTCACTCCCAACTATATTTACTTTCTTATATCCAAATATTCCCTGATCTATCCTCTTCGATTAACCTCTGACCTACATCTCTCTACTCCTATTATCTCTACTTCCCTTGGTCACGTGCTGCTCCTGTCCTCTGGAACTCTTTACTCCATTCCATCAGACTGTGTTTAACCTTGTATAGCTTCAGACTCTCCTTGAAAACACACCTATTCAAAGAGGTTTACCATTTCTCCTCTGTTTTTCATCCTACCCAAAATAATTCTTGAACTGCCTGACTCACTACTGCAACTACAATCCATGTGACCTTATGTCTCTGCACCCTCAACCTGTAGACAGTAAGCTCTCTGGAGCACAGCCCTCTTCCTCCTTTACTAGATTGTTTAGTCTGCTATATTTTTGTATCTTATCACAAATCCTTGTCATTTTATACCCCTATCTCTGTACCCAGCGCTACAGAATTTTGCAGCACTATACAAATAAATAATAATAATAATAATGTGCAGAATTTATTACAAATAATTCTGTTTACGGAAAAGAGACCTTAATATTTTAAATCTGCTCTGTTTCCAAAGGGTGAAATATTTTATTGACACAAAATGTTAATCATTATTATTCTATAACTTTTTATAAATTTTCTTCGTTTCTTGGCATTTTTTGTGGAAAAGAAGGGACGTATACTCAGGAGCGTGCACGTGTCTGGAGCACTATATGGCAGCAGTTTTGCAAGAATGTTATCCATTTGCAAGAGCTTTAGATGGCAGCACTATTTCCTGCCATGTAGTGCTCCCCATCTACCTAGGTATCTCGTCAACAAAGAATTACCATGGAAACAAAGCAAATTTGATATTTGAAGTAAATTGGCAAACTTTTTAAAAATCTTATGCTCTGTGTGAATCACAAAAGAAAGTTTTGGGTTTCATATCCCTTTAATTTTATAAATGTGTTCAAAATTCACATAAACATTTTTATTTCTCCAGCCATATACTTCTTACAAATATCCGGTGAAATTTGGTAACATTAAAAAATGTAATCCAACTGATTTTTCCTTATAATTAATTCAGCAAAAGGCACTTATAATTGTACCAACTCTTAACCATTAATTGTTCCATTCCATGTATATTCTTAATATAAATAATTTCATTACAATTTTGTGTAGCTGTGACTATAAACCACAAAGAGGTAATTAGTTAAAATTAAATACAAATTCTATTTAAAATAAACTACCATTGATATTTATCTAAAATCTAACAGAAACTCTAAAAGGCTTAGAGGCAATCACATAAAGTAAAATGCTACTTTTTCCTCCTCTGTAACATCATGTACCGTTCATTCATTTTTAAATTGTACTTAATTAAAACTTTGTAGGGTACTAGCGAGTCCACTTAATTGTATAAGCTATCATTTCAACAAAATAAACCAAGCTAAATAAAAAACAATGTTATCCCATTGAAGAGAAAACTGTTATGTCCCTCAAACAGCTGTGCAAATAGATTTACCTGACAGCAACAAGTATGCAAATAGTCTATGGGACATAATATACATACAAAAGATCACATGTTGGACCACTGAGAATTGTGAAATCCATAGAAGAAAAATAATGCGCTGTTATCAAACCCCCTTCACTTGTGAGACTTTTCCCAGTGTGTTTTATTGCTTTGTTGCTGGCAGTTTTCTAGTATCAAAAAAGTTTTCACTTTGAAGGGTTCCTGTTCAATGTCACATAAGCTACCCAGCTTGCAAGGCCAACAAGGTCAAGGCACTATCAGGAATAAGGTTTCTTAAGTGCAATGTGTGAGACAGCATCTGACACTGTTTATAGATTGAGACACCCCTTATTGGCCAAAGGATATACGTTGAAAGCATTTACTTGGAGTTCAAAAATGTTAACCTTTAAGGTGATGCTTGACCTGGGTTTATAGAAGTCCCAAAGATTTAGTCTAGAGAGTTGAGGTAATATATTCAACACATTAAAAAGACATGCTTAGTGTTCTACTTTATTATTATTATCATTATTATTATTATTATTATTATTATTATTATTATTATTATTATTGTGTTGTAGAAGCAGGCCACTCTAGGGGAAGCATCTTGTATAATGGGAAAGTATGTATTATTATTAATATTATTATTATCATTATTGTTATTAAAGGGACATTAAAAACTTTGAGATGGTAATATAAAATGATAAATAGTATATATAAAATATAATTTAGTTATTTATTGTGTCCCCTTTTCCTGTTTTTCCATTCTGAAATTGTGAGTTTTTCAGTTCCTGTTAGAAATGGAAGTGCAGAACACTTATATTCCCCACAGCCATTGGCTGCACACTCTAGTAACTGTCCCTAATTGGCCACAGCAGAGAAAGTAACCTAAGTTACAACATGGCAGCTCTCATTGTTTTACAAATACTAAAACTTTACACTTATTTTGTCAATATTTAAACAGTTAATAAAACTTTAAAAATACATCCACATGTTATTTTCAGACTAAACTTTTCTGTGAATACATTGTTCTATCTAGAATTTATTTAGTGTTTAATGACCCTTTAAAATTGTGATGATGATGATTATTATTATTATGCTGTAGAGGCCAACTGCTCTAGAGAAAGTCATGAATAATAGGAAAGTACTTGATGATGAGAATTATTAGAATTACTATTAATATCTAATTAATAATTATAATTTATTTGTAAAACATTTAAAGGGACACTGAACCCAATTTTTTTCTTTCATGATTTAGATAGAGCATGCAATTTTAAGCAACTTTCTAATTTACCTATTATCAATTTTTCTTCATTCTTTTGCTATCTTTATTTCAAAAGCAAGAATCTAAGTTTAGAAGCCAGACCATTTTTGGTTCACAACCTGGGTTGTCCTTGCTGTTTGGACAGCACTAATAAACAAGTGCTGTCCAGGGTGCTAAACTAAAAATTGGCTGGCTCCTTAGCTTAGATGCCTTCTTTTTCAAATAAAGATAGCAAGATAATGAAGAAAAATTGATAATAGGAGTAAAATAGAAAGTTGCTTAAAATTGCATGCTTTATCTGAATCATGAAAGAAAAAAATTGGGTTTAGTGTCCCTTTAATATTTACATAGAGTTGAGTACATAATTAGAGGTGCATAATAACAATGACTCATATTAAAAAAAATGCAGGTACATAAAAAAAATGCTAAACAAAACAATCTACATCTATTGTACTTTTTATTTTGTATGTACAAGGGGATTTTTTGCATTCATTCCATGATATTAGTTCAGCTGAGAAAATACAGCTGATAGATTCTAATGTAATTGTATGTCTTAAAACAGCCCATTGCATAACATGTTGGCTGTTTTAAAGATCAATCACAGGAAGGGCAGTTTACATTGGAAAGGCTCCCAAACAATTAAGCACTTGCCAACATAAAGAATAGAAGTGTGGACATTTATGCCAAAAGCTTGTTCATTCCTTGGCAAACTCATCCAAACATTTGTGGATTAATAATCACATAAAATGATCATAATTTTACCAGTGGGCAGTCCTAGTTCTAGGTATTTATGATGAAGTAGCTGAGAATATAAATTAAAAAAATACCAGTTGTTAGATTTACTTATAATTATTTATTGGTGATCAAACAATCAAATTATTTTCTCTTTTCTTCTAAATAAAGTTGTAGCTCATCCTTTAAAATGATATATATATATATATATATGAGACAAAGTGCACTCCAGGTCGCAATCTACAATAGCCTTGGGTGCTATTCCAAAAACAATATAGCAAACGAACATGAAGCAGTCCAAAGGTCTTATATCTTTATCACTTTGTTGTGAACGTTTTCGGGCATAAGCTAGCCCGTCCTCAGAGCGTTTTCGGGCATAACGTTCACAAAAAAGTGATAAAGATATAAGACCTTTGGAGTGCTTCATGTTCGTTTGCTATATATATATATATATATATATATATATATATATATATATATATATATATATATATATATATATATATATATATACATACAGTTGTGCTCATAAGTTTACATACCCTTGCAGAATTTATGATTTTTTGGCCATTTTTCAGAGAATATAAATGATAACACAAAAACTTTTCTTTCACTCATGGTTAAAGTTTGGCTGAAGCCATTTATTATCAATCAACTGTGTTTACTCTTTTTAAATCATAATGACAACAGAAACTACCCAAATGACCCTGATCCAAAGTTTACATACCATGGTGGTTTTTGCCTGATAACATGCACACAAGTTGACACAAAGGGGTTTGAATGGCTATTAAAGGTAACCATCCTCACCTGTGATCTGTTGGCTTGTAATTAGTAGTGTGTATAAAAGGTCAATGAGTTTCTGGACTCCTAACAGACCCTTGCATCTTTCATCCAGTGCTGCACTGACGTTTCTGGATTCTGAGTTATGGGGAAAGCAAAAGAATTGTCAAAGGATCTGAGAGAAAAGGTAATTGAGCTGTATAAAACAGGAAAGTGATATAAAAAGATATCCATGGAATTGAGAATGCCAATCAGCAGTGTTCAAACTCTAATCAAGAAGTGGAAATGAGGGGTTCTGTTGAAACCAAACCACGGTCAGGTAGACCAACTAAAATTTCAGCCACAACTGCCAGGAAAATTGTTCAGGATGCAAAGAAAAACCCACAAATAACTTCAGGTGAAATACAGGACTCTCTGAAAACATGTGGTGTGGCGGTTTCAAGATGCACAATAAGTAGGCACTTGAAGAAAGATGTGTGTATAGTTGAGCCACCAGAAGAAAGCCATTACTACGCAAATGCCATAAAGTATCCCGCTTACAATACGCCAAACGGCACAGAGACAAACTTCAAACATTCAGACTCAAAGTCATTTGGAGTGAAGAGACCAAAATTGAGCTTTTTGGCCACAACTATAAACACTACATTTGGAGAGGAGTCAACAAGGCCTATGATGAAAGGTACACCATTCCTAGTGTGAAACACGGAGGTGGATCGCTGATGTTTTGGGGATGTGTGAGCTACAAAGGCACAGGAAATTTGGTCAGAATGGATGGCAAGATGAATGCAGTATGTTATCAAAAAATACTGGAGGAAAATTTGCATTCATCAGCCCAGAAGCTGTGCATGGGACGTACTTGGACATTCCAACATGGCAATGATCCTAAACACAAGGCCAAGTCGACCTGTCATTGGCTACAGCAGAATAAAGTGAAGGTTCTGGAGTGGCCATCTCAGTCTCCTGACCTCAATATCATTGAGCCACTCTGGGGAGATCTCAAACGTGCAGTTTATGCAAGACAGCCCAAGAATTTACAGGAACTGGAGGCTTTTTGCCAGGAAGAATGGGCAGCTTTACCATCTGAGAAGATAAAGAGCCTCATCCACAAATACCATAAAAGACTTCAAGCTGTCATTGATGTTAAAGGGGGGCGATACACAGTATTAAGAACTGGGGTATGTAAACTTTTGATCAGAGTAATTTGGGTAGTTTCTGTTGTCATTATGATTTAAAAAGAGTAAACACAGTTGATTGATAATAAATGGCTTCAGCCAAATACTAACCATGAGTGAAAGAAAAGTTTTTGTGTTATCATTCATATTCTCTGAAAAATGGCCAAGAAATCATAAATTCTGCCAGGGTATGTAAACTTATGAGCACAACTGTATTTATATATATATATATATATATATATATATATATATATATATATATATATATATATATATATATATATATATATATATATATATAAATATATATATATATATATATATATATATATATTACTAACAATAATTGGAAAATATCTTGTTATAAAGACAATTGGTTTGAGGAATTTGAACACAATCAAGGAATTTGAACACTATCAAACAGAAGGTGCCAGGATTTTTAAGACAATATTATTCTTCTGTTTGTGATATAGGGATTATAAATGGAAAGTTCATAAATTCAGTTGATTTTTATCTAACACTTGCACAGTTATTTTTATGGCAGCTCTGCAGCCAGGGAACTACTCTTTCTGCATGCTGCAGTGATGGACATGTTTGGGAGGCATGGTCACTTATGCATGCTTTTTTGCAAGTCTCTGATTGGAGTGGGAGCGAGACCAGAGGTGGGCAGCTTATAAGGAGTGAGTGAAAAGGCAGAGAAGCATCAACGGAGTGGAGAGACAGCAGCATTGAGCGAGTGGAGAAAAGTGAGTAGAGAGCAGCATCAAGTGAGTAGAGAGACAGAGCTTGCCCTAGCAGTAGCCATTGGAGATACAGAACTGAGCAGTTCTTGGCATTCATCTAGCTCCTGCTAAATGTCAAGCGTAGACTATGACTGCACCAGTGCCACACCAAACAGAACAGGAAACTCATGGCTGGGGAATTTGCAGCTAATAATAGCAGAGCGTCTAATTCCTCACCTGCCAGTAATGAATTTAAGCCACCAGTGTGGTGGACAAGCCTCATGCTGTGAGTTTTCCTACTATCTTAGGAAGGACTCACAAACTGTACAAACTGGCAACTGGATAACAGAATAAGTATTCATTTCTCAAAGGCTCAGAACTGAAGCAGATGACCTTACTAAATCACAAATGTTACTAATTATGTTGTGCACATTTGTGATATATTTAACCACTACAAATTTATATTGTACTAAAAATACATATTGATTGTGATTACAGACAGGACCCGTGTCCTGTCTATAATTACAGTCAATATGTATTTTTAGTACAATATAAATTAAAACTTTGCCAAACTGAAGACAGGGATCGAGTGATTTGCTGACTTGTGACACTAACCAACAATCTATAACTGGCAGGTGTAAAGCAACTTGAAGGATAACAAAATCTAGATATCCTAACAGTAAATTCTTGTATGACCTGAGGCAATGAATTTTATTACATTAATCGTGTTTTTTTCAAGTTATAAGAGGATCCAGCATGTCTATCTTAGGTTAATTCCAAATTACAATTAGAGTTCAGCACTATTTCACCAACTCTTCTGCGATAACTGTACTTTGGAGAATCTGCACCCCACTCCCAGATTTTTGGGGTCTGAAAGGCTCACAAACCCCAAAATGTTCTTTCATGATTCAGACAGAGCTCATACATTTTAAACAACTTTCCAATTAACTTCTATTATGACATTTTCTTCATTCTCTAATACTTTCGTATACTTTGTTAAAAGAACAGCAATGCATTACTAGCAGCAACAGAATACAATCGGTAAACCAATAACAAGAGGCATATTGGTGCAGCTACCAATTAGCAGCTGGTTGTTTCTAAATCTACCTAGGATTTAATCCTCCAGCTAAGAGCTAACGGGCCTGAAGCGAACAGCCTCCAAAGCTGCATTGGCAGCTTAATAAAGGAAGCCTAAAGTGTTCACATGCACAGGATTTTGTCAATCCCAAAAAACAATAAAAAACAAATGAAACAAAACCTAATTTATATAAGAACTTACCTGATACATTCATTTCTTTCATAGTGGCAAGAGTCCATGAGCTAGTGACATATGGGATATATATTCCTACCTCGAGGGGTCAAAGTTTCCCAAACCTCAAAATGCCTATAAATACACCTCCCACCTCACTTATACTTTATGTTTAACGCATAGCCAAGAAGTGAGGTGTAAAAAAGGAGTAAAAAGCATACAAAAAAGAGGAACTGAAAAATATAATGTGCTTTATACAAAAAAAATCATAACCACAAAAAATAGGGTGGGTCTCATGGACTCTTGTCACTATGAAAGAAATTAATTTATCAGGTAAGTTCTTACATAAATTATGTTTTCTTTCATGTAAGTGGCAAGAGTTAATGAGCTAGTGACGTATGGGATATAATACCCAAGATGTGGAAGTCCACGAGTCACTGGAGAGGGAGGGAAAAAAAAACTGTATCCTTTACCTATGGCCAAGAGCTATTTCCACTGAGAAATTAGATCCCCCAAAAAAACTCAAATTAAAGGCATTAGAATCAAGCTGAGACAACTGCCTAAAGAACCTTTCTACTAAAGGCTGCTTCCGAAGAAGCAAACACATAAAAATGGTAAAATTTAGTAAAAGTATGCAAAGAAGACCAAGTTGCTGCTTTGCAAATTTGATCAACCGAAGCTTCATTCTTGAGAACCCAAGAAGTGTCAACTGATCTAGTAGAATAAGCTGTAATTCTCTAAGCTTTGTGAATCAAAAGTCTGAACCAAAAAAACAGAAAAATAACAGAAACTTTATGACCTTTCCTGGAGACAGAAAAAATAACAAAAAGACTAGGGCCTCTAGTTATTAAGGTCTGTCGGACCTGATCCGACAGTGCGGATCAGGTCCGACAGACCTCGCTGAATACGGCGAGCAATACGCTCGCCGTATTCAGCATTGCACCAGCAGCTCACAAGAGCTGCTGGTGCAATGCCGCCCCCTGCAGACTCATGACCAATAGGCCGCCAGCAGGGGGTGTCAATCAACCCGATCATACTCGATTGGGTTGATTTCCGGCGATGTCTGTCCATCTGCTCAGAGCAGGCGGGCAGGTTATGGAGCAGCGGTCTTTGTGACTGCTGTTTCATAACTGCTGTTTCTGGCGAGTCTGAAGACTCGCCAGAAACAGGGGCTGTCAAGCTCCATCTGGAGCTTGATAACTAGAGGCATAGAAGTCTTTCTAAAATCAAATTAAGTAGCCTCAACATAATATTAAAATATTTCAAAGCTCTTACCACATCCAAAGAATGTAAAAACCCTACAAGAGTATTCTTAAAGTTAAGACACAAAGAAGGAACAACAATTTCCTTATTGATGTTAGAATTCACAACGTTAGGTAAAAATTTAAATGAAGTCCGCAAAACAACTTTATCTTGAAAGAAAAACAAATAAAGAGACTCACAAAAGAGAGCAGACAATACATAAACTCTTCAAGCAGCAGAGATAGCCAAAAGAAATAACACTTTCCAAGAAAGTAATTGAATATCCAAAGAATACAAAGGCCCCTATTTATCAAGGTCTGGCGGAGCTGATCCGACAGTGCGGATCAGGTCCACCAGACTTCGCTGAATACGGCGAGCAATACGTTCGCGTATTCAGCATTGCACCAGCAGCTCACAAGAGCTGCTGGTGCAATGCCGGCCCCTGAAGACTTGTGGCCAATGGACCACCAGCAGGGGGGTGTCAATCAACCCGATTGTACTCGATTGGGTTGATTTCCGGCGATGTCTGTCCGCCTGCTCAGAGCAGGCGGACAGGTTATGGAGCAGCGGTCTTTGTGACCGCTGCTTCATAATTGCTGTTTCTGGCGAGCCTGCAGGCTCGCCTGAAACACGGGGCATCAAGCTCCATTCGGAGCTTGATAAATATGCCCCAATGACTCAAAAAGAGAAGCCTGAAAAATCTTAATTGAGACTCCAAGGAGGAGAAATAAATTTAAAAACAGGTTTAATATGAACCAAAACCTGAACAAAACAGTGAATATCAGGAAGTTAAGCAATCATTCTCTGAAATAAGACAGAAAGAGCAGAACATTTGTCCTTCCAAAGAATTTGCAGACAAAACGTTAATCAAAACCAACCTGAAGAAACTGTAAAATCCTAGGAATTCTAAAAGAATGCCAAGAATAATCATGAGTTGAACATAATAAAATATAGGTTTTCCAACCCCAAACAGACTTGCGAGCCTGTATCATAGTGCTAATCACTGAGTCAGAAACACTTAAGCATTCAATTTCCAAACCTTCAAATTTAGAAATTTGAGATCCTATAGAAAAAAACAGCCATAAAACTTTTCTAGTAAAAATTGCTAAAAACAAAGATTTAATATCCGTTAAAATGACATAAAATATAGCATCATAAATGAAATGAATAGCATGTTGAAGTAAAAGAACAATGCTTAGACAAATCAAGATCTGATAACTAAACTGTCCAACCAAAAAAGTTGAAACAGCAGCAACATTACCCATAAAAATGGCAGGTTAAAAAACATGGCCAATATGTAAATATGCTTCTCTTAAGATAGGAAACAAACTTCCCATCTAAAAGATCCTTAAAAGAAGACATATCTTCCATAGGATAGAAGTACGTTCAGCAAGAGAAGAAATAGCCCCACCTTTAGTGTTTAGTGTTTTACCTAGATTATGAGTTGTGCGTTAGGGTTAAAAAGCAGCATTGAGAGGTCCCAACACTGCTTTTTAACGCCCGCTGGTATTACGAGTCTTGAAATGACAGGCTCACCGCTCACTTTTTTTGTCAGACTCGGAAATACCACAAATCCACTTACGTTAATTGCATATCCTATATTTTCAATGGGACTTGCACAGCGCCGGTATTACGAGTCTAACCAAAAGTGAACGGTACAGCCTTTCCTGTCAATCCTGGTAGCGCATTTTAAAGTCAGTTGTTAAGAGTTTTACACTACAACGCCATAGCATAAAACTCTTAACTAAAGTGCTAAAAAGTACACTAACACCCATAAACTACCTATTAACCCCTAAACCGAGCCCCCCCCCCAAATCGCAAACACTAAAATAAAATTTTTAACCCCTAATCTGACGAACCGGACATCGCAGCCACTATAATAAATATATTAACCCCTAAACCGCCGCACTCCCACATCGCAAACAAGATGGGGTCCCTTCAATTCCGATTGGCTGATAGAATTCTATCAGCCAATCGGAATTAAGGTAGAAAAAATCCTATTGGCTGATGCGATCAGCCAATAGGATTGAACTTCAATCCTATTGGCTGTTCCAATCAACCAATAGGATTGAGCTGGAATTCTATTAGCTCTTCCAATCATCCAATAGAATGCAAGCTCAATCCTATTGGCTGATTGCATCAGCCAATAGGATTTTTTCTACCTTAATTCCGATTGGCTGATAGAATTCTATCAGCCAATCGGAATTGAAGGGACGCCATCTTGGATGACGTCATTTAAAGGAACCTTCATTCGGTCATCGGACGAAGAAAGAAGAGGATGCTCCGCGTCGGATGTCTTGAAGATGGACCCGCTCAGCGCCGGATGGATGAAGATAGAAGATGCCGTCTGGATGAAGACTTCTGCCCGGCTGGAGGACCTCTTCTGCCTGACTTGGATGAAGACTTCTGCCCGTCTGGAGGACCACTTTTGCCCGGTTGGATGAAGACGTCTCACGGTAGGGTGATCTTCAAGGGGTTAGTGTTAGGTTTTTTTAAGGAGGGATTGGGTGGGTTTTAGAGTAGGGTTGGTTGTGTGGGTGGTGGGTTTTAATGTTGGGGGGATTTGTACTTTTTTTTACAGGTAAAAGAGCTGATTACTTTGGGGCAATGCCCCACAAAAGGCCCTTTTAAGGGCTATTTGTAATTTAGTGTAGGGTAGGGCTTTTTTATTTTGGGGGGGCTTTTTTATTTTGTTAGGGGGATTAGAGTAGGTGTAATTAGTTTAAAAATCTTGTAATTATTTTATTATTTTCTGTAATTTAGTGGGGGGGTTTCGTACTTTAGATAACTTTTATAAATTGTAATTGTATTTAGTTTAGGTAATTTATTTAATTATACTGTAGTGTTAGGTGTAATTGTAACTTAGGTTAGGTTTTATTTTACAGGTAAATTTGTCTTTATTTTAACTAGGTAGTTATTAAATAGTTAATAACTATTTAATAACTATTGTACCTAGTTAAAATAAATACAAACTTTCCTGTAAAATAAAAATAAACCCTAAGATAGCTACAATGTAACTATTAGTTATATTGTAGCTAGCTTAGGGTTTATTTTATAGGTAAGTATTTAGTTTTAAATAGGAATAATTTAGTGAATTGTATTTATTTTATTTAGATGTATTTAAATTAAATTTAAGTTAGGGGGATTAGGGTTAGACTTAGATTTAGGGGTTAATAACTTTATTATAGTGGTGGCTACATTGGGGACCGCAGATTAGGGGTTAATAAATGTAGTTAGGTTGCGGCGACATTGGGGGAGGCAGATTAGGGGTTAATAGATATAATGTAGGGTTCAGCGATGTTGGGGGCAGCAGATAAGAGGTTCATAAGTATAATGTAGGTGGCGGTGGTGTCCAGAGCGGCAGATTAGGGGTTAATAATATAATGCAGGTGTCGGCGATGTTGGGGGTGGCAGATTAGTTGTTAATAAGTGTAAGATTAGGGGATTTTAGACTCAGAATTCATGTTAAGGTGTTAGGTGTAGACATAAAAAGTGTTTCCCCATAGGAATCAATGGGGCTGCGTTAGAAGCTTTTTTGCAGCCAGCTCTCCCCCATTGATTCCTATGGGGAAATCGTGCATGAGCACGTTTTACCTGCTCACCGCTACCGTAAGCAGCGCTGGTATTGAGGTGAGATGTGGAGCTAAATTTTGCTCTTCGCTCACTTTTTTTGCGGTTAATGTCGGGTTTGAAAAAACCCATAATACCAGTGCTGTCTGCAAGTGAGCGGTTAGCATAAACTGCTCGTTACGCAAAACTCGTAATCTAGGTGTAAATTAGCCATCGGTAAAGGATACAGTTTTTAAAACCTAGAAGAAAGGTAAAAAGAAGCACTAAGTTTAGATTCCTTACTAAACATATGATAAAAAGCATCTGGAATAAGAAAAACTTCAAGAGTTACCTCAAAAGCTTAAAAAAGCAGAATTCAAACATTTGCTATTCTTGTTATCAAGAGGACTAGGTTCCCCAATACTCAAAGTAAACAATACTTCCTTAACCTTTTAATGCCGTTATGCCATTCTATTACGTCATAATTAAACTGGGCTTTAGACCTGTTATGACGGAAAAGAACATCATAGCCAGCGGCTGTCCCGAAGCCTTCTGTGCTTCCTGGATTTGATCGCGGTCTAGAGGGCATTCCTAGGGTTGTAGGGACGCCCCCCAGACGCAATCCAATAATTGAAATCTCGCGATCGTGTGGTTTCAATTTGTCTACATCGGAACAGTTGTTGCGATGTAGACACTTTAACCCAGTCACAAAAGGGTTAATAAAGAATAAATACATTGACTTAAAAATTTTATTTATCAAAATCAGTCTCTGAAATAGGATCCTCTAAGTCAGAGAAAACCACATCAACATAAATACTACAGTATGCTGTCGATCAATACAAATTTCATAGGTTTATGAGAAGTTAGGAGAGATTGTTTACGTTAATTTAAAGGTGGAGTAGCAGTCATAGCCTTCTCTATGTCTTTTGCAATATAATCCTTTATATCAACAGTAATATCATGTACATTAGACTGTGAAGGCAAAACAGTAAATGTATATGTACTATAGAAACATTATCAGTATGAATAATAAAACATAACAAGAGCCGTTTATTTGAGCTGAAGAAATAAATCAGCTAATTAAACAATATACACACTTAGCTTTGGTAGAAATTATGTACAAGCGGCATAGTTTCTACAGTAACATCAGAGGCAGGATCAGTTTGAGACATCTTGAAAAATGTAACAAAAGAAAGAAAAAATAACATTTAAACAAAATATTTAATTTCTACAAAATAGCAGTTTCAGGAATGGGAAAAAATGCTTATATGAAAAACAAAGGCAAATATCATAACCCTCTGTAACAAATGAAAGCAAAAGTGGAAGAGACTTAATATAACAAAATTTTTGGTGCCAAAAATTATGCCAACATAATGACGCAAATGCTGAGAACATTTTTTTTGATGCCAAGGTTAACAGGAAATGACACGATTCGCGTCAACAAAGACAACAACTTCCGCGCCCAAAAAAATTGCACCAAGAATGACGCAATAAATAGAAGCGAGCCTAATTTAACCACGAAAATTTGAAAAAACAAGACCGAAGTTACAACTAGCTGAAACCTCAGGTAAGAAAAAATTTACTAAATTTCTCCCAAACATAATTTTCAATGCTGAAACTGTTAGACTGCAAAGGGAAATAAACATAGACCTGACTCATGGCAAATATATGCAATATATATATTATATATTTAAAGTGCCAAACATAGCTGAGAGTGTCTTAAAAAAGATATATACTTACCTGAAGACACCCATCAACATATAGCAGACAGCCAAACCATTACTGAAAAATATCACCATCTCCTTACTTGCAACATATCATCCCTCCCTACAACTCTCCCTCCTTCTAGTCCTCACACCAAACTTCACAGAAGCATTATGTCATTAGATCAGCAACAGCTTGCTAATTCCCTCGAACCTCTCCTCTCATCCTTCACCTCCTTTTCCTGCCCTGACCAATCTGCCACTATAATTCCACCCTTACATCCGTCCTTGACAATCTGACCCCTCTTACCATAGCTCGGAAATCACACACTCATCCTCAGCCCTGGCATACTCCTCTGACACGGTACCTACGTAGATGTTCCCGTACTGTTGAGCGGCACTGGAGAAAATCTTGGAGTTCAGCTGATTTTCTTCATTACAAATTGATCTTGAACTCCTACTATTCTGCCCTTAATCTCTATAAGCAACTCTACTTCTCTACCCAAAACATCTGTTCTCCACTTTGACTGCTCTTCTCTGCCCAATCCTACCGCCTAATACAACTTCTCTGTCAGCTCAAGACTTTGCCAGCCACTTTAATAACAAAATCGACTCCATCAGAAACAAAATCAGCTCTTAACATAATTCCATTTTCTCATCCCCTAAAATGCTTTCAATCAACCCCAACCCACATAGCCATAAACTTAGCTCTTTCTCCTCTGTTACTGAGGAAGAAGTTTTTGGCACTTATACTGCACTCTCACCTCACTACCTGTCTCCTCGACCCTATCCCCTCACAGCTACTCCCCTCCCTCTCTTCTACCCTTACCCCTATACTCACACACATGTTCAACCTCTCCCTCAGCACCGGTATATTTCCCTCATCTCTGAAACATGCACTGGTCACACCTATCCTCAAAAAACCTTCCCTTGATCCAACCTCCCCATCCAACTACCGCCCTATTTCCCTCCTCCCTCTTACCTCAAAGCTTCTCAAAAAACTAGTATATGCATGCCTATCCCATTTTCTTACATTAAACTCCCTCCTTGACCCACTGCAATCTGGATTTTGTCCCTGTCACTCCACAGAGACAGCAATTGTTAAGGTTACCAACGACCTACTTACAGCAAAATCAAAAGGCCACTTCTCTCTGCTTATCACCCTTGATCTGTCCGCAGCTTTTGATACTGTTGACCACCCTCTTTTGCTCCAAACCCTCCAATCCTTCGGCATCTGTGACACAGCCCTCTATTGGATCTCTTACTAGCTGTCAAACCGTACCTTTAGTGTAGCCTTCTCTTGGGTCTCATCTGCCCCGTCACCACTTTCTCTCAGGGTACTGCAAAGCTCTGTCCTCAGTCCCCTTCTCTTCTCAATCTACACGTCATCATTAGGTTCCCTAATAAAGTCCCACGGTTTCCAACATCATTTGTATGAGGATGCCACCCTAATCTACTTCACTGCACCTGACCTATCTTCTTCCTTGCTAACCGGTGTCATTAACTGTCTTTCTCACATTTCTTTCTGGATGTCCTCTCACTACCTCAGGCTAAATCTCTTCAAAACTGAGCTCCTTATTTTCCCCCCTTCTTCCAAAATCTCCACCCCAATCTCTCTATAACTGTCGACAACTCCATCATTACCCCTACCCTGCATGCCCGATGTCTCGGGGTCACATGTGACTCATATCTTTCTTTCACTCCTCACATTCAGTCATTGGCTAAAGCCTGCTGCTTCCACCTCAAAAACATCTCTAAAATTAGACATTTCCTTACACAAGACACAACTAAGATTTTAATCCACTCTCTCTCATTGTTTCCCACCTCGATTACTGCAACTCTGTCCTCTCTGGTCTCCCCACCTGCCACCTGGCTCCATTACAATCCATAATGAATGCCTCTCCAGGCTCATTTTCCTTACACATCGCTCTTCATCTGCTGCACCTCGCTGCCAATCCCTTCACTGGCTTCCTCTTGCCTCTTGGATTAAACACAAAATTCTCACTCTGACATACAAAGCCCTCAACTGCACTGCTCTCCCCTATATCTCAGACCTTGTCTCCAGATACTCTCCCTAGCATCCCCTTCAATCTGCTCATGACCTCCTACTCTCCTCCTCTCTTGTTAACTCATCACACTCCCGATTACAGCACTCCTCCAGACTGGCTCCCATCTTGTGGAACTCTCTGCCTCGCTCCACAAGACTCTCCCCTAGTTTTGAAAGCTTCAAGCGCTCCCTAAAGACTCTACTGTTTGGGGATGCATACAACCTATGCTAACCTTACTTTATACCAGTTTCTCTCCTCCATTGTAATCCCCTGAACCCCCTTAGCATGTTTGCCTTAGAGTCCAGCTGTTTGTAGATCACCTTCTTAAGAGCTGACTACAACAGTGCAACTCTTGGCAGGGCCCTCTACCCATTTTATCCTTATAATTGTTTTGTTTTTGTTTATAGCGCTGTGGAATCTGTTGGCGCTCTACAAATAACCGATAATAATAATAATATCAGCAGAGGTAATGGTAGATGAGTGTAATGTTGATCTGTAAAGGGAGGTGGCAGTTGAATACCCTCGACTGAATTTACAGAGAGCCTTAGAATAGATTTCCCATCATGGTATCATTAGGCAAATACTCCCTTCACATCCCTCAGACAAACACTGTACTTTGAGAGGAACTGGGCTTCAAAATGCTTAGAAGCGCCTTTCACAGAAGAAATCAAGCATGATTTGCTTCATCATCCTCCAACGAAGGCAAAGTTTGTAACACTGAAGTATGAGTGAGGTGGGAGGTGTATTGATAGGCATTTTGAGGCTTGGGAAACTTTGTCCCCTCCATGTAGAAATGTATATCCCATATGTAACTAGCTCATGGACTCTTGACACTTACATGAAAGAAAACTAAAATTAAAAGGTCCTTCAGCTGTTGAGTCTGTTATGTTGTTCTTGGCTCTTTTAAAAAAACAAAAACTGCCCTTTTTTTATTTTCATTGGACATGCCGGTAAAAGCAACTTGCTGGGGTTGTCATAGACAATATAGGTAATGTGAGAAATTGATATTAAGGTTTACAACAACAAACATTTTTTCTTTTTAATGTTTTATATTTTTTATGTATTCTTTTACTGTTTGATCTAATTTTAAAAGGACAGTAAACACCTTTTAATTGCAAGACATTTCTGTTGCAATAGAATAACAAATTAATCTGAACATTTTTAAAACAAATTAACATCTTGTTTATTGTAATAGTTTTTCAATAGCCAAGTTCTACCCACCACTTGCCTTAGTTGGAGAAGCCAATCTAGGCTTGAGTCTGCAGACTACAAGGCTAGTTCCAGTGATTAAAGGACCAGTAAATATGTTCGATTTGTAAAATCAACAAATGCACAATAAGTAGATTTGTTTCTAACAAATTTAAAGTTATGTCTATTTCCACTCCTCCTGTACCATGTGACAGCCATCAGCCAATCACAAATGCGTATACATATATTCTGTGAATTCTTGCACATGCTCAGTAGGAACTACTGCCTAAAAAAGTGTAAATATAAAAAGACTGTGCATATATTGTTAATGGAAGTAAAATGGAAAGTTGTTTAAAATAGGACATTTTTTGACTTGAGTGCACCTTTAAGCTAGTATAAAGTGCATTGTTTTGCAGTTGTTATCTGCTCCATTACAATCCATAATGAATGACTCTCCAGGCTCATTTTCCTTACACGTCGCTCTTCATCTGCTGCACCTCGCTGCCAATCCCTTCACTGGCTTCCTCTTGCCTCTTGGATTAAACACAAAATTCTCACTCTGACATACAAAGCCCTCAACTGCACTGCTCTCCCCTATATCTCAGACCTTGTCTCCAGATACTCTCCCTAGCATCCCCTTCAATCTGCTCATGACCTCCTACTCTCCTCCTCTCTTGTTACCTCATCACACTCCCGATTACAGGACTTCTCCAGACTGGCTCCCATCTTGTGGAACTCTCTGCCTCGCTCCACAAGACTCTCCCCTAGTTTTGAAAGCTTCAAGCGCTCCCTAAAGACTCTACTATTCGGGGATGCATACAACCTACGCTAACCTTACTTTATACCAGTTCCTCTCCTCCATTGCTATCCCCTGAACCCCTTTAGCATGTTTGCCTTAGAGTCCAGCTGTTTGTAGATCACCTTCTTAAGAGCTGACTACAACAGTGCAACTCTTGGCAGGGCCCTCTACCCATTTTATCCTTATAATTGTTTTGTTGTACTCTGTTTTTGTTTATAGCGCTGTGGAATCTGTTGGCGCTCTACAAATAACCGATAATAATAATAATAATAATAATATCAGCAGAGGTAATGGTAGATGAGTATAATGTTGATCTGTAAAGGGAGGTGGCAGTTGAATCGCCTCGACTGAATTTACCGAGAGCCTTAGAATAGATTTCCCATCATGGTATCATTAGGCAAATACTCCCTTCACATCCCTCAGACAAACACTGTACTTTGAGAGGAACTGGGCTTCAAAATGCTTAGAAGCGCCTTTCACAGAAGAAATCAAGCATGATTTGCTTCATCATCCTCCAACGAAGGCAAAGTTTATAACACTGAAGTATGAGTGAGGTGGGAGGTGTATTGATAGGCATTTTGAGGCTTGGGAAACTTTGTCCCCTCCAGGTAGAAATGTATATCCCATACGTAACTAGCTCATGGACTCTTGACACTTACATGAAAGAAAACTAAGATTAAAAGGTCCTTCAGCTGTTGAGTCTGTTATGTTGTTCTTGGGCTCTTTTAAAAAAACAAAAACTGCCCTTTTTTTATTTTCATTGGACATGCCGGTAAAAGCAACTTGCTGTGGTTGTCATAGACAATATAGTTAATGTGAGAAATTGATATTAAGGTTTACAACAACAAACATTTTTTCTTTTTAATGTTTTATATTTTTTATGTATTCTTTTACTGTTTGATCTCATTTTAAAAGGACAGTAAACACCTTTTAATTGCAAGACATTTCTGTTGCAATAGAATAGCAAATTAATCTGAACATTTTTAAAACAAATTAACATCTTGTTTATTGCAATAGTTTTTCAATAGCCAAGTTCTACCCACCACTTGCCTTAGTTGGAGAAGCCAATCTAGGCTTGAGTCTGCAGACTACAAGGCTAGTTCCAGTGATTAAAGGACCAGTCATACGTTTGATTTGTAAAATCAACAAATGCACAATAAGTAGATTTGTTTCTGACAAATTTAAAGTTATGTCTATTTCCACTCCTCCTGTACCATGTGACAGCCAGCAGCCAATCACAAATGCATATACATATATTCTGTGAATTCTTGCACATGCTCAGTAGGAACTACTGACTCAAAAAGTGTAAATATAAAAAGGCTGTGCATATATTGTTAATGG